>NW_024060675.1:0-213938 GCF_016432855.1 Salvelinus namaycush | reverse complement strand
AGTATATAACTCAACTCTCTCCTGACCCCCACCAGTCTAGTACATAACTCAACTCTCTCCCCGACCCCCACCAGTCTAGTACATAACTCAACTCTCTCACTGACCCCCACCAGTCTAGTACATAACTCAACTCTCGCCTGACCCCCACCAGTCTAGTACATAACTCAACTCTCTCCCTGACCCCCACAGTCTAGTACATAACTCAACTCTCTCACTGACCCCCACCAGTCTAGTACATAACTCAACTCTCTCCCTGACCCCCATCAGTCTTGTACATAACTCAACTCTCTCCCTGACCCTCACCATTCTAGTACATAACTCAACTCTCTCCAACCCCCACCAGTCTAGTACATAACTCAACTCTCCCTGACCACAACAGTCTAGTACATAACTCTACTCTCCCAGACCCCACCATTCTTGTACATAACTCAACTCTCTCTCCAACCCCCACCAGTCTAGTACATAACTCAACTCTCTCCCTGACCCCCACCATTCTAGTACATAACTCAACTCTCTCTCCAACCCCACCAGTCTAGCACATAATCAACTCTCTCCCTGACCACAACCAGTCTAGTACATAACTCAACTCTCTCCTTGACACCAACCAGTCTAGTACATAACTCAACTCTCTCTCCAACCCCCACCAGTCTAGTACAAAACTAAATTCTCTCCCGACCCCACCAGTCTAGTATATAACTCAACTCACTAACTGACCCCCACCAGTCTAGTACATAACTCAGATCCTCCTGACCCCCACCATTCTAGTACATATCTGCTAAATTGTAATTATTCGATTTATTGCTACCTCATGCCTTTTGCACACATTGTATATAGATTCTCTTTTTTTTCTACCATGTTATTGACTTGTTTATTGTTTACTCCATGTGTAACTCTGTGTTGTCTGTTCACACTGCTATGCTTTATCTTGGCCAGGTCGCAGTTGCAAATGAGAACTTGTTCTCAACTAGCCTACCTGGTTAAATAAAGGTGAAATAAAAATAAATTAAAAAAAACATAACTCAACTCTCTCTCCAACCCCCACCAGTCTAGTACAAAACTAAATTCTCTCCGACCCCCACCTGTATAGTACATACTTCAACTCTCTCCCTGACCCTCACCAGTCTAGTACATAACTCAACTCTGTCCCTGACCCCCACCATTCTAGTACATAACTCAACTTCTCTCTGACCCCTCCAGTCTAGTACACAACTCAATTCTATCCACGACCCCCACCAGTCTAGTTCATAACTCAACTCTCTCCCCGACCCCCACCAGTTTAGTACATAACTTAACTCTCTCCCTGACCCCACCAGTCTAGTATATAACTCAACTCTCTCCCCGACCCCCACCAGTCTAGTACATAACTCAACCCTCTCCCTGACCCCCATGAGTCCAGTACATAATTCAACTCTCCCTGACCCCACCTGTATAGTACACAAATCAAACCTCGCTCTGAGCCCCTCTTGTTTAGTACACAACTCAACCCTCTCTACGAACCCCATCAGTCTAGAACACAACTCAATTATCTCCCGACCCCCACCAGTCTAGTACATAACTCAACTCTCTCCCTGACCCCCACCAGTCTAGTACATAACTCAACTCTACCTGAGCACCACCTGTCTAGTATAAACCTCAACACTCTCTCCCTGACCCCCACCAGTCTAGTACACAACTCAATTGTCTCCCGACCCCACCAGTCTAGTAGACAACTCAATTCTCTCCCAGACCCCCACCAGTCAAGTCAGTAGCTCAACTCTCTCCCTGACCCCCACCAGTCTAGTACATAACTCAACTCTCTACCTGACCCCCACCAGTCTAGTACAAACTCAACTCTCTCCCTGACCCCCACCAGTCGAGTACACAACTCAATTGTCTCCCGACCACCACCAGTCTAGTACACAACTCAATTCTCTCCCAGACCCCCACCAGTCAAGTCAGTAGCTCAACTTTCTCCCTGACCCCCACCAGTCTAGTCAATAACTAAATTATCCTCCAGATTCACCCCAGTCTAGTACATACCTCAACTCTCTCCCTGACCCCCATCAGTCTAGTACATAACTCAACTCTCTCCCCGACCCCCCCCCAGTCTAGTACATAACTCAACTCTCTCCCTGACCCACACCAGTCCATTTTATAACTCAACTCTCTCCCCGACCCCCACCAGTATAGTATATAACTCAACTCTCTCCCTGACCCCCACCAGTCTAGTACATAACTCAACTCTCTCCCCGACCCCCACCAGTCTAGTACATAACTCAACTCTCTCACTGACCCCCCACCAGTCTAGTACATAACTCAACTCTCTGCCTGACCCCCACCAGTCTAGTACATAACTCAACTCTCTCCCTGACCCCCACCAGTCTAGTACATAACTCAACTCTCTCACTGACCCCACCAGTCTAGTACATAACTCAACTCTCTCCCTGACCCCCATCAGTCTTGTACATAACTCAACTCTCTCCCTGACCCTCACCATTCTAGTACATAACTCAACTCTCTCTCCAACCCCCACCAGTCTAGTAATAACTCAACTCTCTCCCTGACCCACAACAGTCTAGTACATAACTCTACTCTCTCCCAGACCCCCACCATTCTTGTACATAACTCAACTCTCTCTCCAACCCCCACCAGTCTAGTACATAACTCAACTCTCTCCCTGACCCCCACCATTCTAGTACATAACTCAACTCTCTCTCCAACCCCCACCAGTCTAGCACATAACTCAACTCTCTCCCTGACCACAACCAGTCTAGTACATAACTCAACTCTCTCCTTGACACCAACCAGTCTAGTACATAACTCAACTCTCTCTCCAACCCCCACCAGTCTAGTACAAAACTAAATTCTCTCCCCGACCCCCACCAGTCTAGTATATAACTCAACTCACTAACTGACCCCCACCAGTCTAGTACATAACTCAGATCCCTCCTGACCCCCACCATTCTAGTACATATCTGCTAAATTGTAATTATTCGATTTATTGCCTACCTCATGCCTTTTGCACACATTGTATATAGATTCTCTTTTTTTTCTACCATGTTATTGACTTGTTTATTGTTTACTCCATGTGTAACTCTGTGTTGTCTGTTCACACTGCTATGCTTTATCTTGGCCAGGTCGCAGTTGCAAATGAGAACTTGTTCTCAACTAGCCTACCTGGTTAAATAAAGGTGAAATAAAAATAAATTTAAAAAAAACATAACTCAACTCTCTCTCCAACCCCCACCAGTCTAGTACAAAACTAAATTCTCTCCCCGACCCCCACCTGTATAGTACATACTTCAACTCTCTCCCTGACCCTCACCAGTCTAGTACATAACTCAACTCTGTCCCTGACCCCCACCATTCTAGTACATAACTCAACTCTCTCCTCTGACCCCCTCCAGTCTAGTACACAACTCAATTCTATCCACGACCCCCACCAGTCTAGTTCATAACTCAACTCTCTCCCCGACCCCCACCAGTTTAGTACATAACTTAACCTCTCTCCCTGACCCCCACCAGTCTAGTATATAACTCAACTCTCTCCCCGACCCCCACCAGTCTAGTACATAACTCAACCCTCTCCCTGACCCCCATGAGTCCAGTACATAATTCAACTCTCCCTGACCCCCACCTGTATAGTACACAAATCAAACCTCGCTCTGAGCCCCTCTTGTTTAGTACACAACTCAACCCTCTCTACGAACCCCATCAGTCTAGAACACAACTCAATTATCTCCCGACCCCCACCAGTCTAGTACATAACTCAACTCTCTCCCTGACCCCCACCAGTCTAGTACATAACTCAACTCTCTACCTGAGCACCACCTGTCTAGTATAAACCTCAACACTCTCTCCCTGACCCCCACCAGTCTAGTACACAACTCAATTGTCTCCCGACCCCCACCAGTCTAGTAGACAACTCAATTCTCTCCCAGACCCCCACCAGTCAAGTCAGTAGCTCAACTCTCTCCCTGACCCCCACCAGTCTAGTACATAACTCAACTCTCTACCTGACCCCCACCAGTCTAGTACATAACTCAACTCTCTCCCTGACCCCCACCAGTCGAGTACACAACTCAATTGTCTCCGACCACCACCAGTCTAGTACACAACTCAATTCTCTCCCAGACCCCCACCAGTCAAGTCAGTAGCCTCAACTTTCTCCCTGACCCCCACCAGTCTAGTCAATAACTAAATTATCCTCCAGATTCACCCCAGTCTAGTACATACCTCAACTCTCTCCCTGACCCCCATCAGTCTAGTACATAACTCAACTCTCTCCCCGACCCCCACCAGTCTAGTACATAACTCAAACTCTCTCCCTGACCCACACCAGTCCATTTTATAAACTCAACTCTCTCCCCGACCCCCACCAGTATAGTATATAACTCAACTCTCTCCCTGACCCCCACCAGTCTAGTACATAACTCAACTCTCTCCCCGACCCCCACCAGTCTAGTACATAACTCAACTCTCTCCCTGACCCCCACCAGTCTAGTACATAACTCAACTCTCTGCCTGACCCCCACCAGTCTAGTACATAACTCAACTCTCTCCCTGACCCCCACCAGTCTAGTACATAACTCAACTCTCTCACTGACCCCCACCAGTCTAGTACATAACTCAACTCTCTCCCTGACCCCCATCAGTCTTGTACATAACTCAACTCTCTCCCTGACCCTCACCATTCTAGTACATAACTCAACTCTCTCTCCAACCCCCACCAGTCTAGTACATAACTCAACTCTCTCCCTGACCCACAACAGTCTAGTACATAACTCTACTCTCTCCCAGACCCCCACCATTCTTGTACATAACTCAACTCTCTCTCCAACCCCCACCAGTCTAGTACATAACTCAACTCTCTCCCTGACCCCCACCATTCTAGTACATAACTCAACTCTCTCTCCAACCCCCACCAGTCTAGCACATAACTCAACTCTCTCCCTGACCACAACCAGTCTAGTACATAACTCAACTCTCTCCTTGACACCAACCAGTCTAGTACATAACTCAACTCTCTCTCCAACCCCCACCAGTCTAGTACAAAACTAAATTCTCTCCCCGACCCCCACCAGTCTAGTATATAACTCAACTCACTAACTGACCCCCACCAGTCTAGTACATAACTCAGATCCCTCCTGACCCCCACCATTCTAGTACATATCTGCTAAATTGTAATTATTCGATTTATTGCCTACCTCATGCCTTTTGCACACATTGTATATAGATTCTCTTTTTTTTCTACCATGTTATTGACTTGTTTATTGTTTACTCCATGTGTAACTCTGTGTTGTCTGTTCACACTGCTATGCTTTATCTTGGCCAGGTCGCAGTTGCAAATGAGAACTTGTTCTCAACTAGCCTACCTGGTTAAATAAAGGTGAAATAAAAAAAAATAAAAAAAACATAACTCAACTCTCTCTCCAACCCCCACCAGTCTAGTACAAAACTAAATTCTCTCCCCGACCCCCACCTGTATAGTACATACTTCAACTCTCTCCCTGACCCTCACCAGTCTAGTACATAACTCAACTCTGTCCCTGACCCCCACCATTCTAGTACATAACTCAACTCTCTCCCTGACCCTCACCAGTCTAGTACATAACTCAACTCTGTCCCTGACCCCCACCATTCTAGTACATAACTCAACTCTCTCTCCGACCCCCACTAGTCTAGAACAGAATTAAATTATCTCCCCGACCCACACCAGTCTTGTACCCAACTCAACTATATCCCTGACCCCCTCCAGTCTAGTACACAACTCAATTCTCTCCCTGACCCCCACCAGTCTTGTACCCAACTCAACTATATCCCTGACCCCCTCCAGTCTAGTACACAACTCAATTCTCTCCCAGACCCCCACCAGTCTAGCACATAACTCAACTCTCTCCCTAACCCCCACCAGTCTAGTACATAACTCAATTCTATCCACGACCCCCACCAGTCTAGTTCATAACTCAACTCTCTCCCCGACCCACACCAGTTTAGTACATAACTTAACTCTCTCCCTGACCCCCACCAGTCTAGTATATAACTCAACTCTCTCCCGACCCCCACCAGTCTAGTACATAACTCAACCCTCTCCCTGACCCCCATGAGTCCAGTACATAATTCAACTCTCCCTGACCCCCACCTGTATAGTACACAAATCAACCCTCGCTCTGAGCTCTCTTGTTTAGTACCCAACTCAACCCTCTCTACGAACCCCATCAGTCTAGAACACAACTCAATTATCTCCCGACCCCCACCAGTCTAGTACATAACTCAACTCTCTCCCTGACCCCCACCAGTCTAGTACATAACTCAACTCTCTCCCTGACCCCCACCAGTCTAGTACATAACTCAACTCTCTACCTGAGCACCACCTGTCTAGTATAAACCTCAACACTCTCTCCCGACCCCCACCAGTCTAGTACACAACTCAATTCTCTCCCGACCCCCACCAGTCTAGTACATAACTCAAGTCTCTCCCAGACCCCAACCAGTCTAGTACATAACTCAACTTTCTCCCTGACCCCCACCAGTTTAGTACATAACTCAACTCCCTCCCTGACCCACACCAGTCCATTTTATAACTCAACTCTCTCCCCGACCACCACCAGTCGTCAATCACTCAAATCTCTCCCTTACCCCCACCAGTCTAGTACATAACTCAACTCTCTCCCCGGGCCCTGCCTGTCTAGTACATAATTCAACTCTCTCCCCGACCCCCACCAGACCAGTATATAACTCATCTCTCACCCTGACCCCCACCAGACCAGTATATAACTCATCTCTCACCCTGACCCCCACCAGACCAGTATATAACTCATCTCTCTCCCTGACCCCATCCAGTCTAGTACTTAATTGAACTCTTAATCTGACACCACCAGTCTAGTACATATCTGGACAGGACAGCAGACCCCCAGGACAGGACTGAACAACCCAACAGCTGTTGAAAATATGAAGTGGGCATCTTTTCAATACAGACTCCTTTTGTTGTACTGTTTTCAATATAAGGCATCCAGACCCTATTCAAGATGTCCAGTACACCTTTCTAAAAGGTGAACTCCAGCAGTAGAAAGTTAGAGTTGATAGTATAGCAGACGCTATGTGAAACGTTGCTGCCATGTGAGCAGTTTCCTGTGGGGTTTTTCAAAACAGATGAGTTTGCTGTTGGTAGCTGGGTTCAACCACTGATCAAAGATAAGATGCTGAGAAGTTTATCTCACATCATTGAAGTAAGGAACAGATGAGATTAAAGTCATATTGCCTAGCAGTATGTTCCACTCTTATGTCCTCTCTCCCCGACCCCCACCAGTCTAGTACATAACTACATTCTGTCCATCATCCCCACCAGTCTAGTACATAACTACATTCTGTCCATCATCCCCACCAGTCTAGTACATAACTACATTCTGTCCATCATCCCTACCAGTCTAGTACATAACTCAGATCCCTCCCTGACCCCCACCAGTCTAGTACATAACTCATATCCCTCCTGACCCTCACCAGTCTAGTACATAACTCATATCCCTCCTGACCCCCACCAGTCTAGTACATAACTCAGATCCCTCCTGACCCCCACCATTCTAGTACATAACTCAACTCTCTCCCTGACCCTCACCAGTCTAGTACATAACTCAACTCTGTCCCTGACCCCCACCATTCTAGTACATAACTCAACTCTCTCTCCGACCCCCACTAGTCTAGAACAGAATTAAATTATCTCCCCGACCCACACCAGTCTTGTACCCAACTCAACTATATCCCTGACCCCCTCCAGTCTAGTACACAACTCAATTCTCTCCCAGACCCCCACTAGTCTAGCACATAACTCAACTCTCTCCCTAACCCCCACAGTCTAGTACATAACTCAATTCTATCCACGACCCCCACCAGTCTACTACATAACTCAACTCTATCCCTGACCCCCAACAGTCTAGTATACTACTCATCTCTCACCCTGACCCCCACCAGTCTAGTATATAACTCAACTCTCTCATTGACCCCCACCAGTCTAGTACATAACTCAACTTTGTCCCCGACCCCCACCAGTCTAGTACATAACTCAACTCTCTCCCTGACCCCCACCAGTCTAGTACATAACTCAACTCTCTCCCTGACCCCCACCAGTCTACTACATAACTCAACTCTATCCCTGACCCCCAACAGTCTAGTATACTACTCATCTCTCACCCTGACCCCCACCAGTCTAGTATATAACTCAACTCTCTCATTGACCCCCACCAGTCTAGTACATAACTCAATTCTCTCCCGACCCCCACCAGTCTAGTACATAACTCAACTCCCTCCCTGACCCCCACCAGTCTAGTACATAACTCAACTCTCTTCCTGACCCCCACCAGTCTAGTACATAACTCAACTCTCTCCCTGACCCACACCATTCTAGCATATTACTCATCTCTCTCCCCGTGCCCTGCCTGTCTAGTACATAATTCAACTCTTTCCCCGACCCCAACCAGACCAGTACACAACTCAATTCTCTCCCCGACACCCACCTGTCTAGTACACAACTCAATTCTCTCCCCGACACCCACCAGTCTAGTACACAACTCAATTCTCTCCCCGACCCCCACCAGTCTAGTACACAACTCAATTCTCTCATCGACTCCCACCAGTCTAGTACATAACTCAATTCTCTCATCGACCCCCACCAGTCTAGTACATAACTCAACTCTCTCTCCAACACAATTTCATTCCTACTTTTTGATTACGTATTCATCCCAAGGGAAAGGATTGGAAACACCTAAACGTACATTAACACAGAAACAACACAATTAATCTCATATGACCTAATAGTACTGTAGAGCTCTTTAACATCCACACAATATACACTACATTACATCCTCCATATAATTCATCTCATATGACCTAGTAGTACTGCAGAGCTCTTTAACATCCACACAATATACACTACATTACATCCTCCATATAATTCATCTCATATGACCTAGTAGTACTGCAGAGCTCTTTAACATCCACACAATATACACTACATTACATCCTCCATATAATTCATCTCATATGACCTAGTAGTACTGTAGAGCTCTTTAACATCCACACAATATACACTACATTACATCCTCCATATAATTCATCTCATATGACCTAGTAGTACTGCAGAGCTCTTTAACATCCACACAATATAGCTGGGTCTCCCTGTCCTGTCCCTATGTGTCCACTGCCCTGCAGAGCCCCAACCCAACACATCCCACTCAGCTTTAGGGTCTTAGTGAAACATTCATTATTGGTTTCAGGTGTATTAGGTCAAGGCCAGAGTGACAACCCACAGGACAGCAGACCCCCAGGGCAGGACTGAACAACCCAGCAGCTATTGAAAACATGAAGTGGGCATCTTTTCAATACAGACTCCTTTTGTTGTACTGTTTTCAATATAAGACATCCAGACCTTATTCATGTTGTACAGTAGACCTTTATAAAGGTGAACTCAAGCAGTAGAAAGTTAGAGTTGATAGTATAGCAGACGCTATGTGTAACTTTGCTGCTCTGCCAGCAGTTTCCTGTGGAGTTTTTCTAATGTCAGTGTTTCCTGTAGGTAGGTGGGTTTAACTGATCTTATCTGCTTAAAGGTTTGTCACGTCATAGAAGTCAGGAAGTAATGAGATAGAAGTCATATAGCCTAGCAGTATTTTCCACTCTTCAGTCCTCTCTTCATGACAGTAGACTTGTTTCACTCAGTGGAGCCCCAGTTAGAGACAGATATGATATATGCAGTGATACTGATGACCCTGTTGTGGAGCACAGGTAGGATGCTGTTATACTAATATACACTTGTGACAGTTACTGAGATATGTTTTGATATTGTAAGATATATCATAATTTTCAGGGCTAGTAAAAGAACATGCAACTGGAAGCAGACAGTAAAAATGTGTCTCAAAGCAGGACAATGATGTGATCACCTGTAAATGTACTTTACTGTAGCCTAACTGTCCATCTGGGGACAGGCACTAATGTCAGTTAAGTTGTGATGGTGTCATGCATCTGACTGTTGTATATTCAGTGCGTCAATGATTGATTGTATCTGTCTCTATGTAAATGAATGAGAGTATATATTATATTGGTGTTATGTTAGAGTAGGAGAAGGGAGGGGTGTAGATGATAGAGGTCTATGAGCTGAGTCAAGATCAACAGGTCCAACACTATACGTCACGAAGAGAGAGAGAAAGAGAGAGAGAGATGAGAAGAGAGAGAAGGGGTGGGGAGAGAGATTTGAGGAGGAGGAGAAAGAGAGAGGGTAGGGAGAGAGGAGGGTTGGGGAGAGAGAAAGGGAGGGGAGATGGGAAAGGAGGGCATAGAGCAAGATAGGTGAGAGAGAAGGGGAGGGGAGAGAGAATGGGAGGTGAGAGAGATTTGAGAAGGAGAAAAGAGGGTTGGGGAGAGGAGGGTAGGAGAGAGGGAAGGGTAGAGGAGAGAGGAGGGTAGGAGAGGGGGAAGGGTAGAGGAGAGAGGAGGGTAGGAGAGAGGGAAGGGGAGGGTAGAGGAGAGAGGAGGGTAGATACGAGAGAACGATAGAGGAGAGAGGAGGGTAGGGGATAGAAGGTAGGGTAGAGAGAAGGGGAGGGGAGAGAGGAGGGAAGGGGAGATTGGAGGGTAGGAGAGAAGGGTAGAGTAGAGAGGAGGGGAGGGGATAGAGAGATTTGCGGAGGAGAGAAGGGTAGGGGAGAGAGGAGGGTGGAGGAGAGAGAAGGGTGGAGGAGAGAGGAGGGGAGGGGAGAGAGGAGGGTGGAGGAGAGAGTAGGGTGGAGGAGAGAGGAGGGTGGAGGAGAGAGGATGGGAGGGGAGGGGATTTACATTTACATTTACATTTAAGTCATTTAGCAGACGCTCTTATCCAGAGCGACTTACAAATTGGTGCATTCACCTTATGATATCCAGTGGAACAACCACTTTACAATAGTGCATCTAACTCTTTTAAGGGGGAGGGGGGGGGTTAGAAGGATTACTTTATCCTATCCTAGGTATTCCTTAAAGAGGTGGGGTTTCAGGTGTCTCCGGAAGGTGGTGATTGACTCCGCTGACCATTGGGGTGCCAGAGCAGCGAACAGAGAGATTTGCGGAGGAGAGAGGAGGGTAGGGGAGAGAGGAGGGTGGAGGGGAGAGAGGAGGGTGGAGGAGAGAGGAGGAGAGAGGAGGGTGGAGGAGAGATGGGGAATGTGTTTACACATGGGTGTTGTTGCACCATACCAACGATAAGCCTATCTTCCCCATCACATCATGAAAGGTCATGTTATGTTGATTTAATCTCTGCCTCTCTCTTACTCTGACTCCTCCCTTTCTCCCTTTCTCTCTATCTCTGTCTCTCTCTTTCTCCTCTGTCTCTCTGTCTCCTCAGATCTCCAGGCTCAAAGCGTCAGTCCACCAGGTAGGTAGAGTATAAATCTACAGTGATTATAGCAGTTCAATATTAGTCAACTTTATTATCCCACATGGAGAAAGTGATGTGTCCATACAAACCATTCTAAAACCCAATAACAAGTAGTGTTTTATGGAACTACTGATACTTGACATATTATATATTATATTGGTCTGATGTTACAGTAGGAGAAGGGGGGGTGTAGATGCTAGAGGTCTGTTACCCAAGTCAACAGGTCTGATGTTACAGTAGGAGAAGGGGGGTGTAGATGCTAGAGGTCTGTTACCCAAGTCAACAGGTCTGATGTTAGAGTAGGAGAATGGGGGGTGTAGATGCTAGAGGTCTGTTACCCAAGTCAACAGGTCTGATGCTATCTGTCAGGAAGAGAGAGAGAGGAACAGAGAGAGAGGAAGGAGAGAGAGAGAGAAGGTGAGGAGAGAAAGGGAGATGTCAACAGAGATAGGGAGAGCTAGAAGGCGTGGAGAGAAAGGGAGATGTCAACAGAGATAGGGCTGACAGAATAACATGCAGCCAACTGAATATCTTGTCATTACTGACTTCTCACCAGTGATGTCATCATAACCAGTAACCTTTTCGAATCTTGGTCCGGCTCAGCTTGACCCTGACCTCTGAAATTAATGATTTAAAAAATGATTTAAAAAAATGTAATTAGATTTAATCTCATCTGCAAAGAGAGTTACACATTTGCATGGAAGGAGAATGTACACTACATGACCAAAAGTATGTGGACACCTGCTCATCTAACATCTCATTCCAAAATCATGGGTATTAATATGGAGTTGGTGCCCCGTTGCTGCTATAACAGCCTCCAGTCTTCTGGGAAGGTTTCCACTAGATGTTGGAACATTGCTGCAGGGACTTGCTTCCATTCAGCCACAACAGCATTAGTGAGGTTGGGCGATTAGGCCTGGCTCACAGTCGGCGTTTCAATTAATCCCTAAAGGTATTCAATAGGGTTTAGGTCAGGGCTCTGTGCAGGCCAGTAAAGTTCTTCCACATCGATCTCAACAAACTATTCTGTATGGACCTCACCTTGTGTACAGGGGCATTGTCATGCTGAAACAGGAAAGGGCCTTCCCCAAACTGTTGCCACAAAGTTGGAAGCACAGAATAGTCTAGAATGTCATTGTCTGCTGTAGCGATTAGATTTCCCATCAATGAAACTAAGGGGCCTAACACGATCCATTAAAAACAACCACAGACCATTATTCCTCCTCCACCAAACTTTACAGTTGGCATTATGCTTTGGGGCAGGTAGCGTTCTCCTGGCATCTGCCAAACCCAGGTTTGTGGTTCTGACTGCCAGATGGGGAAACGTGATTCATCACTCCAGAGAAAGTGTTTCCACTCCAGCAGACGCTTGGCATTGCACATGTTGATCTGAGGCTTGTGTGCTGCTGCTCGGCCGTGGAAACACATTTCATGAAGCTCCAGACGAACAGTTCTTGTGCTGAAGTTGCTTCCAGAGGAAGTTTGGAACTCGGAAGTGAGTGTTGCAACCGAGGACAGATGATTTTTACACGCGACAAACTTCAGCACTCGCGGTCCCGTTCTGTGAGCTTGTGTGAGCTACCACTTCGAGGCTAAGCCACTGCTGCTCCTAGATGTTTCCACTTCACAGTAACAGCACTTCCAGTTGACCGGGGCAGCTCCAGCAGGGTAGACATTTGATGAACTGACTTGTTGGAAAGGTAGCATACTATGATGGTGACATGTTGATTGTCACTGAGTTCTTCAGTAAGGCCATTCTACAGCAATGTTTGTCTATGGAGATTGCATGGCTGTGTGCTCGATTTTATTCACAGGTCAGGAAGGGGTGTGGCTGAAATAGCCAAATCCACTAATTTGAAGGGGTGTCCACATACTTTTGTATTTACTGTAAGGTGTAGCTGGGTCGGCCCGTCCTCCACCACCCCAACCCAACACATCCCACTCAGCTTTAGGGTCTTAGTGAAACATTCATTGTTGGTTTCAGGTGTGTTGGGTCAAGGCCAGAGTGACAACCCACAGGACAGCAGACCCCCAGGACTGAACAACCCAACAGCTGTTGAAAACATGAAGTGGTCATGTTTTTTATACAGACTCCTTTTGTCGTACAGTTTTCCATATAAGGCATCCTGACCTCATGAACGTTGACCAGTAAATCAAATCTAGTGATACACAACGAGACATTTCTGCCGTCCATTGTGACATTGTTGGAGGATAACCAACCTTCCAATTAATTATAATGCATTTCTCAGCCTCTATAAATGCTTGGTTACACAGTTTCTTCTGATAACAGTCTCCGGTATCAACATTTCCAAGCCAACAAATACAGAGAGAAAAGAGAATCTGTAGACATGCTGAGATTAAAGAGCATCCTCTTTACCAGAATTCAGCCAGAATTCACAAGACCACAACATACGCAAATATGTCCCCTTTTGTGGAGGGGGGGGGGGGGGGGGTCTTTAATCAACCAGAAGGCTGGGAGAGAGAGATAGTTCTTACTAACTGACAGACTGAGGAGGAGACAGGGGAGGAGGGAGAGAGAGAGAGAGATAGGAGAGAGAGATAGTTCTTACTCACTGACAGACTGAGGAGGAGACAGGGGAGGAGGGAAAGAAAGAGAGAGATATGAGAGAGAGATAGTTCTTACTCACTGACAGCCTGAGGAGGAGACAGGGGAGGAGGGAGAGAGAGAGAGATAGGAGAGAGAGATAGTTCTTACTCACTGACAGACTGAGGAGGAGACAGGGGAGGAGGGAGAGAGAGAGATAGGAGAGAGAGATAGTTATTACTAACAGACTGGGTTGGTAGAAGGAGACAGGGGAGGAGGGAGACAGAGAGAGATAGGAGAGAGAGATAGTTCTTACTCACTGACAGACTGAGGAGGAGACAAGGGAGGAGGGAGAGAGAGAGAGAGATAGGAGAGAGAGATAGTTCTTACTCACTGACAGACTGAGGAGGAGACAGGGGAGGAGGGAGAGAGAGAGATCGAAGAGAGAGATAGTTCTTACTCACTGACAGACTGAGTAGGAGACGGGAGGAGGGAGAGAGAGAGAGATAGGAGAGAGAGATAGTTCTTACTCACTGACAGACTGAGGAGGAGACAGGGGAGGAGGGAGAGAGAGATCGAAGAGAGAGATAGTTCTTACTCACTGACAGACTGAGGAGGAGACAGGGGAGGAGGGAGAGAGAGAGAGATAGGAGAGAGATAGTTCTTACTTATTAGGTTAAGGCCAGAGTGACAACCCACAGGACAGCAGACCCCCAGGACAGGACTGAACAACCCAGCAGCTATTGAAAACATGATGTGGGCATCTTTTCAATACAGACTCTGTGTGTGGTACTGTTTTCAATATAAGGCATCCAGACCCTATTCAAGATGTCCAGTACACCTTTATAAAAGGTGAACTCAAGCAGTAGAAAGTTAGAGTTGATAGTATAGCAGACGCTATGTGAAACGTTGCTGCCCTGTGAGCAGTTTCCTGTGGGGGTTTTCAAAACAGATGAGTTTGCTGTTGGTAGCTGGGTTCAACCACTGATCAAAGATAAGATGCTGAGAAGTTTATCTTTCATCATTGAAGTAAGGAACTAATGAGATTAAAGTCATATTGCCTAGCAGTATGTTCCACTCTTATGTCCTCTCTCCCCGACCCCCACCAGTCTAGTACATAACTCAACTGTCTCCCAGACCCCCACCAGTCTAGTGCATAACTCAACTCTCACAGACCCCCACCAGTCTAGTACATAACTCAACTCTCTCCCCGACCCCCACCAGTCTAGTACATAACTAAACTCTCCCTGACCCCCACCAGTCTAGTATATAACTCAACTCTCTCCCCAACCCCCACCAGTCTAGCACATAACTCAACTCTCTCCCTGACCCCCACCATTCTAGCATATTACTCATCTCTCTCCCTGACCCCCACCAGTCTAGTATATAACTCAACTCTCTCCCTGAACCCCAACAGTCTAGTACATAACTCAACTCTCTCCCCTGAACCCTACCAGTCTACTACATAACTCAACTCTCTCACTGACCCCCACCAGTCTAGTACATAACTCAACTCTCTCCCTGACCCCCACCAGTCTAGTACATAACTCAACTCTCTCCCTGACACACAAAAGTCTTGTATCTAACTCAACTCTATCCCTGACCCCCACCAGTCTAGTACATAACTCAACTCTCTCCCAGATCCCCACCAGTCTAGTACATAACTCAACTCTCTCCCTGACCCCCACCAGTCTAGTACATAACTCAACTCTCTCCCTGACCCACACCAGTCTAGTACATAACGCAACTCTCTCCCTGACCCCCACCAGTCTAGTACATAACTCAACTCTCTCCCTGACCCCCACCAGTCTAGTACATAACTCAGCTCTCTCCCAGACCCCACCAGTCTAGTACATAACTCAACTCTCTCCCTGACCCCCACCAGTCTAGTACATAACTCAGCTCTCTCCCAGACCCCCACCAGTCTAGTACATAACTCAACTCTCTCCTTGACCCCCACCAGTCTAGTACATAACTCAGCTCTCTCCCAGACCCCCACCAGTCTAGTACATAACTCAACTCTCTCCCTATCCCCCACCAGTCTAGTACACAACTCAATTCTCTCCCGACCCCCACCAGTCTAGTACACAACTCAATTCTCTCCCAGACCCCCACCAGGCAAGTCAGTAGCTCAACTTTCTCCCTGACCCCCATCAGTCTAGTATATAACTCAACTCTCTCCCGACCCCCACCAGTCTAGTACATACCTCAACTCTCTCCCAGACCCCCACCAGTCTAGTACATAACTCAACTCTCTCCGACCCCCACTTTTCTAGCATATTACTCATCTCTCTCCCCGTGCTCTGCCTGTCTAGTACATAACTCAACTCTCTCCTTGACACCAAAAGACTAGTACAAAACTCAACTCTCTCCCTGACCCCCACCAGTCTAGTACATAACTCAACTCACTAACTGACCCCCACCAGTCTAGAAAAATACTCAACTCTCTCCCAGATCCCCACCAGTCTAGTACATAACTCAACTCTCTCCCTGACCCACACCAGTCTAGTACATAACTCAACTCACTAACTGACCCCCACCAGTCTAGTACATAACTCAACTCTCTCCCTGACCCCCACCAGTCTAGTTTATAAATCAACCCTCTCCCTGACCCCCATGAGTCCAGTACATAACTCAACTCTCCCTGACCCCCACCTGTATAGTACACAAATCAACCCTTGCTCTGAGCCCCTCTTGTTTAGTACACAACTCAATTATCTCCCCGACCCCCACCAGTCTTGTACACAACTCAACTCTCTCCCTGACACCCAAAAGTCTTATATCTAACTCAACTCTATCCCTGACCCCCACCAGTCTAGTACATAACTCAACTCTCTCCCTGACCCCCACCAGTCTAGTACATAACTCAACTCTATCCCTGACCCCCACCAGTCTAGTACATAACTCAACTCTCTCCATGACTCCACCAGTCTAGTACATAACTCAACTCTCTCCCGACCCCCACCAGTCTAGTACACAACTCAATTGTCTCCCGACCCCCACCAGTCTAGTACACAACTCAATTCTCTCCCAGACCCCCACCAGTCAAGTCAGTAGCTCAACTTTCGCCCTGACCCCCACCAGTCTAGTACATTACTCAACTCTCTCCCTGACCCCCACCAGTCTAGTACATAACTCAACTCTCTCCCTGACCCCCACCAGTCTAATACATAACTCAACTCTCTCCCCGACCCCCACCAGTCTAGTACATAACTCAACTCTCTCACTGACCCCCACCAGTCTAGTACATAACTCAACTCTCTCCCTGACCCCCATCATTCTAGTACATAACTCAACTCTCTGCCTGACCCCCACCAGTCTAGTACATAACTCAACTCTCTCCCTGACCCCCACCAGTCTAGTACATAACTCAACTCTCTCACTGACCCCCACCAGTCTAGTACATAACTCAACTCTCTCCCTGACCCCCACCATTCTAGTACATATCTCAACTCTCTCTCCAACCCCCACCAGTCTAGCACATAACTCAACTCTCTCCCTGACCACAACCAGTCTAGTACATAACTCAACTCTCTCCTTGACACCAACCAGTCTAGTACATAACTCAACTCTCTCTCCAACCCCCACCAGTCTAGTACAAAACTAAATTCTCTCCCCGACCCCCACCTGTACAGTACATACTCAACTCTCTCCCTGACCCCCACTTGTATAGTACATAACTCAACTCTCTCTCCAACCCCCACCAGTCCAGTACATAACTCAACTCTCCCCGACCCCCACCTGTATAGTACACAAATCAACCCTCGCTCTGAGCCCCTCTTGTTTAGTACACAACTCAACCCTCTCTATGAACCCCATCAGTCTAGAACACAACTCAATTATCTCCCGACCCCCACCAGTCTAGTACATAACTCAACTCTCTCCCGACCCCCACCAGTCTAGTACACAACTCAATTCTCTCCCGACCCCCACCAGTCTAGTACATAACTCAAGTCTCTCCCAGACCCCCACCAGTCTAGTACATAACTCAACTTTCTCCCTGACCCCCACCAGTTTAGTACATAACTCAACTCCCTCCCTGACCCACACCAGTCCATTTTATAACTCAACTCTCTCCCCGACCCCCACCAGTCTAATATATAACTCAACTCTCTCCCTGACCCCCACCAGTCTAGTATATAACTCAACTTTCGCCCTGACCCCCACCAGTCTAGTACATTATTCAACTCTCTACCTGACCCCCACCAGTCTAGTACATAACTCAACTCTCTCCCTGACCCCCACCAGTCTAGTACACAACTCAACTGTCTCCCGACCACCACCAGTCTAGTACACAACTCAATTCGATCCCAGACCCCCACCAGTCAAGTCAGTAGCTCAACTTTCTCCCTGACCCCCACCAGTCTAGTCAATAACTAAATTATCCTCCAGATTCACCCCAGTCTAGTACATACCTCAACTCTCTCCCTGACCCCCATCAGTCTAGTACATAACTCAACTCTCTCCCCGACCCCCACCAGTCTAGTACATAACTCAACTCTCTCACTGACCCCCACCAGTCTAGTACATAACTCAACTCTCTCCCTGACCCCCATCATTCTAGTACATAATTCAACTCTCTGCCTGACCCCCACCAGTCTAGTACATAACTCAACTCACTCCCTGACCCCCACCAGTCTAGTACATAACTCAACTCTCTCACTGACCCCCACCAGTCTAGTACATAACTCAACTCTCTGCCTGACCCCCACCAGTCTAGTACATAACTCAACTCACTCCCTGACCCCCACCAGTCTAGTACATAACTCAACTCTCTCACTGACCCCCACCAGTCTAGTACATAACTCAACTCTCTCCCTGACCCCCATCAGTCTAGTACATAACTCAACTCTCTCCCTGACCCCCACCATTCTAGTACATAACTCAACTCTCTCTCCAACCCCCACCAGTCTATACATAACTCAACTCTCTCCCAGACCCCCACCATTCTAGTACATAACTCAACTCTCTCTCCAACCCCCACCAGTCTAGTACATAACTCAACTCTCTCCCTGACCCCCACCATTCTAGTACATATCTCAACTCTCTCTCCAACCCCACCAGTCTAGCACATAACTCAACTCTCTCCCTGACCACAACCAGTCTAGTACATAACTCAACTATCTCCTTGACACCAACCAGTCTAGTACATAACTCAACTCTCTCTCCAACCCCCACCAGTCTAGTACAAAACTAAATTCTCTCCCCGACCCCCACCTGTATAGTACATACTCAACTCTCTGCCTGAACCCCCACTTGTATAGTACATAACTCAACTCTCTCTCCAACCCCCACCAGTCCAGTACATAACTCAACTCTCCCCGACCCCCACCTGTATAGTACACAAATCAACCCTCGCTCTGAGCCCCTCTTGTTTAGTACACAACTCAACCCTCTCTATGAACCCCATCAGTCTAGAACACAACTCAAATATCTCCCGACCCCCACCAGTCTAGTACATAACTCAACTCTCTCCCTGACCCCCACCAGTCTAGTACATAACTCAACTCTGCCTGACCCCCACCAGTCTAGTACATAACTCAACTCAACTCTCTCCCCGACCCCCACCAGTCTAGTACATAACTCAACTCTCCCCAACCCCCACCAGTCTAGTACATAACTCAACTCTCTCCCTGACCCCATCCAGTCTAGTACTTAACTGAACTCTTAATCTGACACCACCAGTCTAGTACATAACTGGACAGGACAGCAGACCCCCAGGGCAGGACTGAACAACCCAGCAGCTGTTGAAAACATGAAGTGGGCATCTTTTCAATACAGACTCTGTGTGTGGTACTGTTTTCAATATAAGGCATCCAGACCCTATTCAAGATGTCCAGTACACCTTTCTAAAAGGTGAACTCAAGCAGTAGAAAGTTAGAGTTGATAGTATAGCAAACGCTATGTGAAACGTTGCTGCCCTGTGAGCAGTTTCCTGTGGGGGTTTTCAAAACAGATGAGTTTGCTGTTGGTAGCTAGGTTCAACCACTGATCAAAGATAAGATGCTGAGAAGTTTATCTTTCATCATTGAAGTAAGGAACTAATGAGATTAAAGTCATATTGCCTAGCAGTATGTTCCACTCTTATGTCCTCTCTCCCCGACCCCCACCAGTCTAGTACATAACTACATTCTGTCCATCATCCCCACCAGTCTAGTACATAACTACATTCTGTCCATCATCCCCACCAGTCTAGTACATAACTACATTCTGTCCATCATCCCCACCAGTCTAGTACATAACTACATTCTGTCCATCATCCCCACCAGTCTAGTACATAACTACATTCTGTCCATCATCCCTACCAGTCTAGTACATAACTACATTCTGTCCATCATCCCCACCAGTCTAGTACATAACTACATTCTGTCCATCATCCCCACCAGTCTAGTACATAACTACATTCTGTCCATCATCCCCACCAGTCTAGTACATAACTACATTCTGTCCATCATCCCCACCAGTCTAGTACATAACTACATTCTGTCCATCATCCCCACCAGTCTAGTACATAACTACATTCTGTCCATCATCCCCACCAGTCTAGTACATAACTACATTCTGTCCATCATCCCTACCAGTCTAGTACATAACTACATTCTGTCCATCATCCCCACCAGTCTAGTACATAACTACATTCTGTCCATCATCCCCACCAGTCTAGTACATAACTACATTCTGTCCATCATCCCCACCAGTCTAGTACATAACTACATTCTGTCCATCATCCCCACCAGTCTAGTACATAACTACATTCTGTCCATCATCCCCACCAGTCTAGTACATAACTACATTCTGTCCATCATCCCCACCAGTCTAGTACATAACTACATTCTGTCCATCATCCCCACCAGTCTAGAACATAACTACATTCTGTCCATCATCCCCACCAGTCTAGTACATAACTACATTCTGTCCATCATCCCTACCAGTCTAGTACATAACTACATTCTGTCCATCATCCCCACCAGTCTAGTACATAACTACATTCTGTCCATCATCCCCACCAGTCTAGTACATAACTACATTCTGTCCATCATCCCCACCAGTCTAGAACATAACTACATTCTGTCCATCATCCCCACCAGTCTAGTACATAACTACATTCTGTCCATCATCCCCACCAGTCTAGTACATAACTACATTCTGTCCATCATCCCCACCAGTCTAGAACATAACTACATTCTGTCCATCATCCCCACCAGTCTAGTACATAACTACATTCTGTCCATCATCCCCACCAGTCTAGTACATAACTACATTCTGTCAATCATCCCCACCAGTCTAGTATATAACTCAACTCTCTCCCTGACACCCACCAGTCTAGTACATAACTCAACTCTCTTCCTGACCCCCACCAGTCTAGTACATAACTTAACTATCTCACCGACCCCCACCAGTCTAGTAACTCTCTCCCTGACCCCCACCAGTCTAGTACATAACTCAACTCTCTCACCGACCCCCACCAGTCTAGTACATAACTCAATTCTCTCTCTGACCCCAACCAGTCTAGTACATAACTCAACTCTCTCCCTGACCCCCACCATTTTAGTACATAACTCAACTCTCTCCCTGACCCTCACCAGTCTAGTACATTAGTCAACTCTCTCCCTGACCCTCACCAGTCTTGTACATAACTCAACTCTCTCCCTGACCCCCACCAGTCTAGTACATAACCCAACTCTCTCCCTGACCCCCACCAGTCTAGCTCATAACTCAACTCTCTCCCTGACCCCCACCAGTCTAGTACATAACTCAACTCTCTCCCTGACCCCCACCAGTCTAGTACATAACTCAACTCTCTCCCTGACCCCCACCAGTCTAGCTCATAACTCAACTCTCTCCCTGACCCCACCAGTCTAGTACATGACTCAACCCTCTCCCCAAACCCCACCAGTCTAGTACATAACTCAACTCTCTCCTTGACCCCCATCAGTCTTGAACATAACTCAACTCTCTCACCGACCCCCACCAGTCTAGTATATAACTCAACTCTCTCACCGACCCCCACCAGTCTAGTACATAACTCAACTCTCTCACCGACCCCCACCAGTCTAGTACATAACTCATCTCTCTCCCTGACCCCCACCATTCTAGCACAAAAATCAACTCTCTCTGACCCCCACCAGTCTAGTACATAACTCAACTCTCTTCCTGACCCCCACCAGTCTAGTACATAACTCAACTCTCTTTCTGACCACCACCAGTCTAGTATACTACTCAACTATCTGCCTGACCCCCACCAGTCTAGTACATAACTCAACTCTCTCCTTGACCCCCACCAGTCTAGCACATAACTCAACTCTCTCCCCGACCCCCACCAGTCTAGTACATAACTCAACTCTCTCCCTGACCCCCACCAGCCTAGTACACAACTCAATTCTCTCATCGACCCCCACCAGTCTAGTACATAACCCAACTCTCTCATCGACCCCCACCAGTCTAGTACATAACTCAACTCTCTACCTGACCCCCACCAGTCTAGTACATAACTCAACTCTCTCCCCGACCCCCACCATTTTAGTACATAACTCAACTCTCTCCCTGACCCCCACCAGTCTAGTACATAACTCAACTCTCTCCCTGACCCCCACCAGTCTAGTACATAACTCAACTCTCTCCCTGACCCCCATCAGTCTTGAACATAACTCAATTCTCTCTCTGACCCCAACCAGTCTAGTACATAACTCAACTCTCTCCCTGACCCCCACCAGTTTAGTACATAACTCAACTCTCTCCCTGACCCCCACCAGTCTAGCACATAACTCAACTCTCTCCCTGACCCCCACCAGTTTAGTACATAACTCAACTCTCTCCCTGACCCCCACCAGTCTAGTACATAACTCAATCCTCTCCCCAAACCCCACCAGTCTAGTACAGAAGTCAACTCTCTCCTTGACCCCCATCAGTCTTGAATATAACTCAACTCTCTCACCGACCCCCACCAGTCTAGTACATAACTCAACTCTCTCTCTGACCCCCACCAGTCTAGTACATAACTCAACTCTCTCCCTGACCCCCACCAGTCTAGTATATAACTCAACTCTCTCACCGACCCCCAACAGTCTAGTACATAACTCATCTCTCTCCCTGACCCCCAACATTCTAGCACAAAAATCAACTGTCTCTCTGACCCCCACCAGTCTAGTACATAACTCAACTCTCTTCCTGACCCCCACCAGTCTAGTACATAACTCAACTCTCTCCTTGACCCCCACCAGTCTAGCACATAACTCAACTCTCTCTCTCACTCCCACCAGTTTAGTACATAACTCAACTCTCTCCCTGACCCCCACCAGCCTAGTACACAACTCAATTTTCTCATCGACCCCCACCAGTCTAGTACATAACTCAACTCTCTCCCTGACCCCCACCAGTCTAGCTCATAACTCAACTCTCTCCCTGACCCCACCAGTCTAGTACATGACTCAACCCTCTCCCCAAACCCCACCAGTCTAGTACATAACTCAACTCTCTCCTTGACCCCCATCAGTCTTGAACATAACTCAACTCTCTCACCGACCCCCACCAGTCTAGTATATAACTCAACTCTCTCACCGACCCCCACCAGTCTAGTACATAACTCAACTCTCTCCCTGACCCCCACCAGTCTAGTACATAACTCAACTCTCTCCCTGACCCCCACCAGTCTAGTACATAACTCAACTCTCTCCTGACCCCCACCAGTCTAGACATAACTCAACTCTCTCCTGACCCCCACCAGTCTAGTACATATCTCAGATCCCTCCTGACCCCAACCAGTCTAGTACATAACTCAACTCTCTTGACCCCACCAGTCTAGTACTAACTCAACTTCTCCTGACCCCCACCAGTCTAGTACATAACTCAACTCTCTCTCTGACCCCCACCAGTCTAGTACATAACTCAACTCTCTCCCTGACCCCCACCAGTCTAGTACATAACTCAACTCTCTCACCGACCCCCAACAGTCTAGTACATAACTCAACTCTCTCCCTGACCCCCACCAGTCTAGTACAAAATCAACTCTCTCTGACCCCCACCAGTCTAGTACATAACTCAACTCTCTCCTGACCCCCACCAGTCTAGTACATAACTCAACTCTCTCCTTGACCCCCACCAGTCTAGTACATAACTCAACTCTCTCCCTGACCCCCACCAGTCTAGTACATAACTCAACTCTCTCCCTGACCCCAACCAGTCTAGTACATAACTCAACTCTCTCCCTGACCCCCACCAGTTAGTACATAACTCAACTCTCTCCCTGACCCCACCAGTCTAGCACATAACTCAACTCTCTCCCTGACCCCCACCAGTTTAGTACATAACTCAACTCTCTCCCCGACCCCCACCATTCTAGTACATAACTCAACTCTCTCCCTGACCCCCACCAGTCTAGTACATAACTCAACTCTCTCCCTGACCCCCACCAGTCTAGTACATAACTCAACTCTCTCCCCGACCCCCACCAGTCTAGTACATAACTCAACTCTCTCCCCGACCCCCACCAGTCTAGTACATAACTCAACTCTCTCCCTGACCCCCACCAGTCTAGTACATAACTCAACTCTCTCCCCGACCCCCACCAGTCTAGTACATAACTCAACTCTCTCCCTGACCCCACCAGTCTGGTACATAACTCAACTCTCTCTCCAACACAATTTCATTCCTACTTTTTGATTACGTATTCATCCCAAGGGAAAGGATTGGAAACACCTAAACATACATTAACACAGAAACATCACAATTCATCTCATATGACCTAGTAGTACTGTAGAGCTCTTTAACATCCACAAAATATACACTACATTACATCCTCCATATAATTAATCTCATATGACCTAGTAGTACTGCAGAGCTCTTTAACATCCACACAATATACACTCCACTACATCCTCCATATAATTCATCTCATATGACCTAGTAGTACTGTAGAGCTCTTTAACATCCACACAATATACACTACATTACATCCTCCATATAATTCATCTCATATGACCTAGTAGTACTGTAGAGCTCTTTAACATCCACACAATATACACTACATTACATCCTCCATATAATTCATCTCATATGACCTAGTAGTACTGTAGAGCTCTTTAACATCCACACAATATACACTACATTACATCCTCCATATAATTCATCTCATATGACCTAGTAGTACTGTAGAGCTCTTTAACATCCACACAATATAGTCCTGTCCCTATGTGTCCACTGCCCTGCAGAGCCCCAACCCAACACATCCCACTCAGCTTTAGGGTCTTAGTGAAACATTCATTATTGGTTTCAGGTATATTAGGTCAAGGCCAGAGTGACAACCCACAGGACATCAGACCCCCAGGACAGGACTGAACAACCAAGCAGCTGTTGAAAACATGAAGTGGACATCTTTTCAATACAGACTCCTTTTGTTGTACTGTTTTCAATATAAGGCATCCAGACCCTATTCAAGATGTCCAGTATTCCCTTATAAGAGATGAACTCAAGCAGTAGAAAGTTAGAGGTGATATTATAGGACACACTATGTGAAACACAGTTTCCTGTGGAGTTTTTCTACTGTCAGTGTTTCCTGTAGGTAGGTGTGTTTAACTGATCTTATCTTAAGTGTGTCACATCATAGAAGTCAGGAAGTAATGAGATAGAAGTCATAAAGCCTAGCAGTATTTCTCACACTTCAGTCCTCTCTTCATGACAGTAGTCTTGTTTCGCTCAGCGGAGCCCCAGTTAGAGACAGATATGATACCTGCAGTGGTACTGATGACCCTGTTGTGGAGCACAGGTAGGAGGCTGTTACGTTGATATACACTTGTGACAGTTACTGAGATATGTTTTGATATTGTAAGATATATTACCATTTGCAGGGCTAGTAAAATAACATACAACTGGAAGCAGACAGTAAAAATGTGTCTCAAAGCAGGACAATGATGTGATCACCTGTAAATGTACTTTACTGTAGCCTAACTGTCCATCTGGGGACAGACACTAATGTCAGTTAAGTTGTGATGGTGTCATGCATCTGACTGTTGTATATTCAGTGTGTCAATGATTGATTGTATCTGTCTCTATGTAAATGAAAGAGTATATTTTATGTATCTATTTAATATTGGTCTAATGTTAGAGCAGGAGAAGGGGGGAGTGTCGATGCCAGAGGTCTGTGACCTGAGTCAAGCTTAACAGGCCTGATGCTACATGGCAGGAAGAGAGAGAGAACGAGAGATAGGAGGGGAGGGGACAGAGCATAGCTGAGGGAAGTAGGGGGTGGGGAGGGCAGAGGAGAGAGAGAGGAGGGGAGGGGACAGAGCATAGCCGAGGGAAGTAGGGGGTGGGGAGGGCAGAGGAGAGAGATAGGAGGGGAGGGGACAGAGCATAGCTGAGGGAAGTAGTGGGTGGGGAGGGCAGAGGAGAGAGATAGGAGGGGAGGGGACAGAGCATAGCTGAGGGAAGTAGGGGGTGGGGAGGGCAGAGCAGAGAGATAGGAGGGGAGGGGACAGAGCATAGCCGAGGGAAGTAGGGGGTGGGGAGGGCAGAGCAGAGAGAGAGGAGGGGAGGGGACAAAGCATAGCCGAGGGAAGTAGGGGGTGGGGAGGGCAGAGGAGAGAGAGAGGAGGGGAGGGGACAGAGCATAGCTGAGGGAAGTAGGCGTTATGAGGGTGCTGCGGCGCCCCGAGAAAAATACATGAATGTAATTCGATTTTTTTACTTTTTGGAAAACCATTTTCCCCCTGTGGTAGACCAGGGGGTTTGGTCAAGACGTTTACCCAGATCAGACACGAACAGAGTAGGATTAGCTCGATATCAAGGGTGTTTATTTAAATAATAAATCAAAAAGATAAAGATAGGTCTCCCCCATGAGACCCTCTCCGGGATACCGTCTTCTACGCTCCGGGTCTTGCTGTATCCTGTCCAGCACAAAAACTGAACTCCCGCCTCATACCTCTGCAACCGTCCCCAACTATACGGGAGTCCTTTCCTCCCCCACTCTCTCTGTGTGCTGCCCTTCTGGCAGCTTTATGGGCCTTGCACAGCTGGTGAGCAACCAGCCCCTGATTACTCACCAACTCCCAGTCAGCCACAATTAGTCCTGGCCGGAGAGCCAGGCGAGACCTGGCACGTCCAACAGATGGAGCCATCGGCTCGTGATGTATACTCTGTCTGTTACCAGGCCTCGACGAGTCTCTACCTGGTGGCTGACCTGCTGTACGCCACACCCACTAGTAGTCCAGTACTGTATCAGTGGTTTGATATAGCCTTCTGTAGCGAGCCCAAAATTAACTTCTTACCTATAGGTCTACATCATCATCCTCTGCCTGCATCCTAATCCCTACCTGTAGTCTACCTACCCCTGGTATAATGCATTTCCCCCTCTCACTCCATCAGTGTTGCTCTGTCTGCATCCTAATCCCTACCTGTAGTCTACCTACCTCTGGTATAATGCATTTCCACCTCTCACTCCATCAGTGCTGCTCTGTCTGCATCCTCATCCCTACCTGTAGTCTACCTACCTCTGGTATAATGCATTTCCACCTCTCACTCCATCAGTGTTGCTTGTCCATCTTCCTGAATTAAAAGATGAACAGATCAATATTGCTGCATAAGGTCATTAAATATTGCTAAGTTATTTATCTATAGTGTGGATGTAGGGCTGTTTTTAGTATATAATGAGCACCCAGATGCTGCGTAGGCAACACAATAATATCAGACAGACAAACTGGCCCTGCTGCCTCCGTGTTGACTACTATGTTGCAATATGAATATTCTCAGAGTTGTCTTGTTGATACTAAATGTTTCAGTTTCTCCGAGCCGCCTCGTTCATTTATACAATGTTTCAATATTATCAGAGCCACCTTGTTGATGCAATGCTTCAGTATTCACAGAATGTTTCCTTTCCCTGGTGAATAATGCAGACAGGCAAATACAAAATGAACTGGGTGCACACATCATAAGGAACATCTCTGAATGCAGAGCAACAATTTTGTTGGGAAGCACATGAGACAATGACACTGTCATAGTACACAATACGAACCGCTCCACAAGGGTGACTTCATATACATTATAGCAGGGGGTCGACAACGTTTTTCAATTTACAAATGATCCTCCCATTTCTAAAGATCTGCGTGCCTGTATAACGCCCCACCCAGCAGACTGTCGGCCAATCACGTTCACGTTGTCATGCTGCGTCACGCGGTTGCTAAACCAATCGTAACGTAATCCATTCTCAGTCAGTGTACTTTATGTCGAGAAACTGCCTATTTTCATCAAAAGTACGTACTGTCACGATCCCAAAGCTATACGATACTACAGACAGCAAGTTAATTATCTCACAAAGCTATACGATACTACAGATAGCAAGTTAATTATCTCACATCTCCGAAAATATCTGTAATGTTGTATTTCTTTTTGACAAAATTCATGCTAATGTTGTGTTTTTGATCTAGAGCCCAATAGACTCCCATTCAATCCTTGAAAGCCTCTCCTTGTCCCAGAATCACCCAGAATGCACCGCGCCGCCTATTGACATAGTAAGGGCACCGTTTTCCATCTCCTCAAAATTATTTCTGAAGTTGTGAATGTCAGATTCCACTCTGTGAGACACATCGATCTGCAGGTTGAATATGGTGAGATTGTAGACTCCTAAATTGATAGTGCAGTTTGTTTAGGTGATTTAACAGCTAGTTAGCTACTTCACATGCTGATATTGTCTTTGGTATTATTGTGTGTAGATACGTTTAGCTACCAGCCAGCCCACACAGAGAGCATTGCATTGTGGATTTTGTAGTCGACTTGAGCTGCAACAGATTTCCACAACGATGTTCCATCTTGTTACCAACCTTATTATTAGGGATGCAGCGATATTACATTTTTGGCCAATTCCGAAATCTAATATTTTCCTTGCCAAAAAGAAACGATACCGATAACCGATATAAAACATTTTGCGGTCTTTTAAGCATTCTAGTACAGTTAAATAGTTAATGTCTGGGGGCATTTTTGTTAGTTTTTGCTGTTCTCCAAATAGTATGTAAGAGTTTATAGGACAGTAAATTAGCTTCAACTGGTGGGGGGATTCTACACATCCCATTTAGCCATACCCTAGGTTTAGCTGTATTTCTACACATCCCATTTAGCCATACCCTAGGTTTAGCTGTATTTCTACACATCCCATTTAGCCATACCCTAGGTTTAGCTGTATTTCTACACACCCCATTTAGCCATACCCTAGGTTCAGCTGTATTTCTACACATCCCATTTAGCCATACCCTAGGTTTAGCTGTATTTATACACACCCCATTTAGCCATACCCTAGGTTTAGCTGTATTTATACACATCCCATTTAGCCATACCCTAGGTTTAGCTGTATTTATACACACCCCATATAGCCATACCCTAGGTTTAGCTGTATTTCTACACCCCATTTAGCCATACCCTAGGTTTAGCTGTATTTATACACACCCCATTTAGCCATACCCTAGGTTTAGCTGTATTTCTACACACCCCATTTAGCCATACCCTAGGTTTAGCTGTATTTCTACACACCCAAACTACTTGATGTGTCTATGGGACAGAGGAGGAGGGGAGGGGAGATGGAGAGAGGGGGAGATGTCAACAGAGATGGGGCTGACAGACTAACATGCAGTCAACTCAATATCTTTTCATTACTGACTTCTCACCAGTGATGTCATCACAACCAGTAACCTTTTCCACTCTTCCACTCTTGGTCCGGCTCAGCTTGACCCTGACCTTTGAATTTAATTATTTAAAAAACAGACAGAAGCAAATGTATTAAATTAGATCCACCACATGTTTCAATCAGACCACCATAGTCCCTGTGTCCAAGAACACCAAGGTAACCTGCCTAAATGACTACCGACCTGTAGTACTCACGTCTGTAGCCATGAAGTGATTTGAAAGGCTGGTCATGGCTCACATCAACACCATTATCCCAGAAACCCTAGACCCACTCCAATTTCCATACCGTCCCAACAGATCCACAGATGATGTAATCTCTATTGAACTCAACACTGCCCTTTCCCACCTGGACAAAAGGAACAACTATGTGAGAATGCTATTCATTGACTACAGCTCAGTGTTCAACTCCATAGTGCCCTCAAAGCTCATCACTAAGCTAAGGACCCTGGGACTAAACACCTCCCTCTGCAACTGGATCCTGGACTTCCTGACGGGCCGCCACCAGGTGGTAAGGTTAGGTAACAACACATCTGCCACGCTGATCCTCAACATGGGGGCCCCTCAGGGGATTGTGCTCAGTCCCCTCCTGTACTCCCTGTTCACTCATGACTGCACGCCGAGGCACGACTCCAACACCATCATTAAGTTTGCCGATGACACAACAGTGGTAGGCCTGATCACTGACAACAGTGTGACAGCCTATAGGGAGGAGGTCAGAGACCTGGCCGTGTGGTGCCAGGACAACAACCTCTCCCTCAACGTGATCAAGACAAAGGAGATGATTTTGAAAGACAGGAAAAGGAGGACCGAGCACGCCCCCATTCTCATCAACGGGGCTGTAGTGGAGCAGGTTGAGAGCTTCAAGTTCCTTGGTGTCCACATCACCAACATCCTAACATGGTCCAAACACACGAAGACAGTCGTGAAGAAGGCACGACAAAAGGAGACTGAAAAGATTTGGCATGGGTCCTCAGATCCTCAAAAGGTTCTACAGCTGCACCATCGAGAGCATCCTGACGGGTTGCATCACTGCCTGGTATGGCAACTGATCGACCTCTGACCGCATGACACTATAGAGGGTAGTGCGTACGGCCCAGTACATCACTGGGTCAAGCTTCAAGGACCTCTATACCAGGCGGTGTCAGAGGAAGGCCATAAAAATGGTCAAAGACTCCAGTCACCCTAGTCATAGACTGTTCTCTCTGCTACCGCACGGCAAGCGGTTCCGGAGCACCAAGTCTAGGTCCAAGAGGCTTCTAAACATCTTCTACACCCAAGCAATAAGACTCCTGAACATCTAATCAAATGGCTACCCAGACTATTTGCATTGTCCCCCCCTTCGCCTACGCTGCTGCTACTCTGTGTTATTATCTATGTATAGTCACTTTAATAACTCTACCTACATGTACATATTACCTCAATAACCTTGACACCGGTGACCCGTACATTGACTCTGCACCGGTACCCCGGTACCACTAGGGCCCTCTCAACCAGCTGGCTACACTAGGGCCCTCTAAACCAGCTGGCTACACTAGTGCCCTCTCAACCAGCTGGCTACACTAGTGCCCTCTCAGCCAGCTGGCTCCTCTAGGGCCCTCTCAACCAGCTGGCTACACTAGTGCCCTCTCAGACAGCTGGTTACACTAGTGCCCTCTCAACCAGCTGGCTACACTAGTGCCCTCTCAACCAGCTGGCTACACTAGTGCCCTCTCAACCAGCTGGCTACAATAGTGCCCTCTCAGCCAGCTGGCTCCTCTAGGGCCCTCTCAACCAGCTGGCTACACTAGTGCCCTCTCAACCAGCTGGCTACACTAGTGCCCTCTCAACCAGCTGGCTACACTAGTGCCCTCTCAACCAGCTGGCTACACTAGTGCCCTCTCAGGCAGTGGGCACATAGCCAGTCTTCTCTCTGCCTGTTTCAATCCTTTCTCAATAGCAAGGCTATGCTCACTTCATTTGTATAGTGGGGTCATGTTAGTGTGTCCTAGATCAATACAACCTGTACGTGTTCCTGAGAGACTCATCTTTCCATAGTGGGGTCATGTTAGTGTGTCCTAGATCAAACCAACCTGTACGTGTTCCTGAGAGACTCACCTTTCCATAGTGGGGTCATGTTAGTGTGTCCTAGATCAATACAACCTGTACGTGTTCCTGAGAGACTCACCTTTCCATAGTGGGGTCATGTTAGTGTGTAGTCCAAACGGTTCTGACACTACAGACAGAAGTTGGCAGATGGACTGTACGACTTCAGACGATGCTTATGGGGTCGTAGAGCAAAACGGAGAACATCATCGTGTTCCTGAGTCTCATCTTTCCACAGTTTAAAGGCCAAACTGATCGGACGTTACAGATTTCCACACAGCCGCAGAAATGGTAGGCTAAGGGTTAAATTGTAAATGAAAAGAGCATCTGCCACACATGGATTGTGTGTGGGGGGGGGTACAGAGATGTGGTAGTCATATAATAATCATGCTGTGGTCTACATTTAGTTCATCATCAAGCAGACCAGATCATTAGAGATGGTGGGAGAGCCTGTTAGGCTGTTTAAAATGGAACAATATCATTTATATACTGTAGCATGAGACTAATACCTCTATATACATTTTAACAGGATTTGAGTGACGTTTTCTAAATTGTTTTATAATAAATATATATAATACATTTTCACTGAGACATCATGGTGTGTCCATCAATTTAAATCCCAACTTGTAATGAAAGTATAAATAATAAAAATCAACAATGTATTGGACAGGCCTATGAGGTCTAAAGGTCTGTCTTTCCAAGACATTCTGTTCATCTGCAAGCAGACCTGATGATTCTAGATGGTGGGAGAGCCTGTTATTTAAAATGGAAGAATATAACTTACTGTAGCCTATATAATGTAACAATGACAATAATCCCTTCATATATACTGTGGTTGAAGGTTATTTTAGTGTCATAAAAAGTGTTGATTAAAACAAATCAGGATGTTTGGTGGATGGTGTCACGACTTCAACCGAGGCAGGCTCTCCTTCCCGTTCGGGTGGCGCTCGGCGGTCGTCGTCACCGGCCTACTAGCTGCCACTGACTCTTTTTCCTCCCCCTCCTTATGTGTTGATTTGTATCACCTGTGTTCAGGTAGTTGTTAATTAGTGTGGCTTTATTAGTCAGCCAGCCCGTACGCTTCTTTGTGCGGGATTGTTACATTGTAGCTTTGGATTTCGGGAGTGGATATATGTATTGTGGACTGGGTTTGTCTCCCGTGTTTTTGGACAGTTGTTTATGACACCCAGTAAGTCCGTGTTGGACATTTTGTTTGCCAGTTGGGCATTAAAGAAGCAACGTATTGAAGCTCTGCTGTTCCTGCGTCTGACTTCACCCCCCCCGACACCCAGGTCGTTACAGATGGATTCAGTGTAGATGTTCTGCTGTGTATCGAGGGGTTTATATAAAAGTGGTAGATTTGTAATTCTTTACAAGAGAAAGTTCTGGATTACTTTTCTTTGGGTGACCTCAGGCTACGGTCTTTGACAATTCAGCTACTTTGTTAACAGTCCTACAACTGTCACCTCATGTAACAACTGATTTACTTAACTAAAGGCACATCTCAATATGTGGTCCAGGTGCCTTAGTGTTCCTATAAAAACCTGTGTCCGAACTCAGCATTAAATAGTATCTAATCAGAATAGTGTACAGAGATAAGTTATTGCACCTATTGAAATGTAATGTGTTTTTTAGTGTTTATTCTGTTGCATTAAAAAAGTCACTGTTGCCTATTAGATCAATATCAGTGTGAACACGTCTGATTGGACTAGATCCATGTTGAGGTGAGACACGTCTGATTGGACTAGATCCATGTTGAGGTGAGACACGTCTGATTGGACTAGATCCATGTTGAGGTGAGATACGTCTGATTGGACTAGATCCATGTTGAGGTGAGACACGTCTGATTGGACTAGATCCACGTTGAGGTGAGACACGTCTGATTGGACTAGATCCACGTTGAGGTGAGACACGTCTGATTGGACTAGATCCATGTTGAGGTGAGACACGTCTGATTGGACTAGATCCATGTTGAGGTGAGACACGTCTGATTGGACTAGATCCATGTTGAGGTGAGACACGTCTGATTGGACTAGATCCATGTTGAGGTGAGACACGTCTGATTGGACTAGATCCATGTTGAGGTGAGACACGTCTGATTGGACTAGATCCACGTTGAGGTGAGACACGTCTGATTGGACTAGATCCACGTTGAGGTGAGACACGTCTGATTGGACTAGATCCATGTTGAGGTGAGACACGTCTGATTGGACTAGATCCATGTTGAGGTGAGACACGTCTGATTGGACTAGATCCACGTTGAGGTGAGACACGTCTGATTGGACTAGATCCACGTTGAGGTGAGACACGTCTGATTGGACTAGATCCATGTTGAGGTGAGACACGTCTGATTGGACTAGATCCATGTTGAGGTGAGACACGTCTGATTGGACTAGATCCATGTTGAGGTGAGACACGTCTGATTGGACTAGATCCATGTTGAGGTGAGACACGTCTGATTGGACTAGATCCACGTTGAGGTGAGACACGTCTGATTGGACTAGATCCATGTTGCGGTGAGGCCATTCCATGTCTTTATTGGTTTGTATGAGAAGGCAGTTTGGGAGTAGGAGGGGGAGAAGAGTAGAGGAGAGGGGGGAGATGATGAGAGGGCGAGAAGAGAAAGAGAGGGGGAGAAGAGGGGGAGAAGGGTAGAGGGGGATAAGAGGGGGGAGAAGAGGAGGGGGGGAGATGAAGGGGAAGAAGAGTAGATGAGGGGCAGAATAGGAGAAGAGATGGGGAGAAGAGGAGGGGAGGGAAAGAAGAAGAGAGGGGGAGAAGAGGAGGGGAGAAGAGGAAAGGGGGAAAAGAGGACAGGGGGAGGGGTGGGGAAGAAGAGGAGAGGGGGGAGAAGAGAGGAGGAAAGGGGGAGAAGAGAGGGGGAGAAGAGTGGGGGAGAAGAGGACAGGTGGAGAAGAGGAGAGGGGAGGGGAGGGGAGGGGAAGACAAGGAGATGGGGAGAAGAGGAAGAAGAGAGACTAGGAGAAAAGGAGAGGAGGGGGAGAATAGGAGAGGGGTAGGAGAAGAGAGGGGGAGAGGGGAGGAGAAGAGAGGGAGAGAAGAGGAGAAGAGATGTGGAGAAAAGGAGAAGAGAGCAAGGGAGAAGAGAGGTAGAGAAAAGGAGAAGAGATGGGGAGAAGGTGGGAGAGGAGGAGAAGAGAGACTGGGAGAAAAGTAGAGTAGAGGGGAGGAGAAGAGAGGGAGAGAAGGGGAGAAGAGAGCGGGGAGAAGTGGAGAGGGAGAGAAGGGGGGAGATGAGGAGAATAGAGGGTCAGAAGAGGAGTGGGGGAGATGAAGGGGAAGAAGAGTAGATGAGGGGCAGAATAGGAGAAGAGATGGGGAGAAGAGGGGGAGAGGGGAGGGAAAGAAGAAGAGAGGGGGAGAAGAGGGGGGGAGGGAAAGAAGATAGGAGGGGGAGAAGAGGGGGGGAGGGAAAGAAGAAGAGAGGGGGAGAAGAGGAAAGGGGGAAAAGAGGACAGGGGGAGGGGTGGGGAAGAAGAGAGGAGGAAAGGGGGAGAAGAGAGGGGGAGAGGGGAGGGAAAGAAGAAGAGAGGGGGAGAAGAGGGGGGGAGGGAAAGAAGAAGAGAGGGGGAGAAGAGGAAAGGGGGAGAAGAGGACAGGGGGAGGGGTGGGGAAGAAGAGAGGAGGAAAGGGGGAGAAGAGAGGGGGAGAAGAGTGGGGGAGAAGAGGACAGGGGGAGAAGAGGAGAGGGGGAGGGGAGGGGAAGACAAGGAGATGGGGAGAAGAGGAAGAAGAGAGACTAGGAGAAAAGGAGAGGAGGGGGAGAATAGGAGAGGGGTAGGAGAAGAGAGGGGGAGAGGGGAGGAGAAGAGAGGGAGAGAAGAGGAGAGGAGAGGGGGAGAAGAGGAGAGGGGGAGAAGAGGAGAGGAGAGGGGAAGAAGAGGAGAGGAGAGGGGGAGAAGAGGAGAGGGGGAGAAGAGTAGAGGAGAGGGGGAGAAGAGTAGAGGAGAGGGGGAGAAGAGGAGAGGAGAGGGGGAGAAGAGTAGAGGAGAGGGGGAGAAGAGTAGAGGAGAGGGGGAGAAAAGTAGAGGAGAGGGGGAGAAGAGTAGAGGAGAGGGGGAGTAGAGGAGAGGAGAGGGGGAGAAGAGGAGAGGAGAGGGGGAGAAGAGTAGAGAGGGGGAGTAGAGGAGAGGAGAGGGGGAGAAGAGGAGAGTAGAGGGGTAGAAGAGGAGGAGAGGGGAAAGTCTCTGAGCTCTTCATTAACTCAATTCTCCTGACAATGTTTGTCTATGGAGATTGCATGGCTGAGTGCTTGATTTTATACATCTGTCAGGAAGGGGTGTGGCTGAAATAGAATCCACTAATTTGAAGGGGTGTCCACATACTTTTGTATATATAGTGTATGTACACATGGGTGTTGTTGCACCATACCAACGATAAGCCTGTCTTCCCATCACATCATGAAAGGTCATGTTGATGTTCATTTAACCTCTGTCTCTCTCTTCCTCTGACTCCTCCCTTTCTCCTCTGTCTCTCTCTTCCTCTGACTCCTCCCTTTCTCCTCTGTCTCTCTCTTCCTCTGACTCCTCCCTTTCTCCTCTGTCTCTCTCTTCCTCTGACTCCTCCCTTTCTCCTCTGACTCCTCCCTTTCTCCTCTGTCTCTCACTTCCTCTGACTCCTCCCTTTCTCCTATGTCTCTCTCTTCCTCTGACTCCTCCCTTCCTCCTCTGTCTCTCTCTTCCTCTGACTCCTCCCTTTCTCCTCTGTCTCTCTCTTCCTCTGACTCCTCCCTTTCTCCTCTGTCTCTCTCTTCCTCTGACTCCTCCCTTTCTCCTCTGTCTCTCTCTTCCTCTGACTCCTCCCTTTCTCCTTTGTTTCTCTCTTCCTCTGACTCCTCCCTTTCTCCTCTGTCTCTCTCTTCCTCTGACTCCTCCCTTTCTCCTCTGTCTCTCTCTTCCTCTGCCTCCTCCCTTTCTCCTCTGTCTCTGTCTCTCTCTTTCTCCTCTGTCTCTCTCTTTCTCCTCAGATCTCCAGGCTCAAAGCGTCAGTCCACCAGGTAGGTAGAGTATAAATCTACAGTGATTATAGCAGTTCAATATTAGTCAACTTTATTATCCCACATGGAGAAATTCATGTGTCCGTACAAACCATTCTAAAACCCAATAACAAGTAGTGTTTTATGGAACTACTAATACTTGTCGACCACAAAGCATTACTGCTGTTAGAATAACAGAATCACTGTCATCATCTGTCCTCACCACTGTGTTTTCCTCTCTGCTGTTTACAGCTGAATACTCAGTCAGACTGGTGAATTGGACCACTTCCTGTTCTGGGACAGTGGAAGTCTTCTCCAGAGGAGAGTGGTTGGGTCTATGTACTGGGTGGTGGAGCATGATGAGAGAGGCTAAGGTTGTGTGTAGAGAGCTGGACTGTGGGAATCCTGTAGCTGCATCTAGAGGACGTCTGTTTGAATATGGAAGAAGAGAAGTCACACTATTGAGATGCAGGGGACATGAGTCTTCTATTAGACAGTGTGTCATCATAGGAGAACCTGGTTTCTGTAATGGTGGATATTATCGTCATGTGACCTGTTCAGGTAAGAGACTGGTCATATTTAGAGATTTATTTATACATTATACAATATTACCATGTATCATGTTTTATGTGTTTTGATTTCATTTAAATAGAGGGAGAGATGTCAGATGTATTTAAACATTATATTTGTGTTTGTCATATTGGTTTATGGGAGATGTTCATGGGCAGATCATTGTAGTTCAGATGGTACTGAAGTGAAGCTGCCTGATGGATGTCCAGCTGTTTATTTTCTATAAAGTGAAGTGAACTTATTCCTGTCTCCTGCCTGCATTATTCCCAACCCGACCCTGAGTGACTCAGAACCCATTTCTACCTCTTACAGTATCAAACATAGCAAACTACAATCTTTTATCCAACATATTTGTGTTTAGTCCTTGACAGTGTCATCAACAAAACTGATTGAATGTTCAACCAACTCTTTTTCTCCAGAGTCTGTGCGGCTTGTGGATGGAGCTGGTCTCTGCTCTGGGAGAGTGGAGGTGAAGTCCAATCAGTCCTGGGCCTCAGTGTGTGAAGCTGACTTTGACCGGCAGGATGCAGAGGTAGTCTGTAGGGATGTTGGCTGTGGGGCTCCTGCAGCTCTACAGGGGGGGCTCTATGGAGGAGGTGAGGGTCAGACCTGGGATAAAGAGTTCCAGTGTAAAGGCAGTGAGTCCCTTCTCCTGGACTGTGACACCTCAGACAGAAAACACAACACCTGCCTACCTGGTAATGCTGTTGGACTCACCTGCTCAGGTAAGAAACAGTTTGTCACTCAATCAACATTGTTTCTCACCTGGAGTGAAGAATATGAGAGACAATATAGGTGTTTTAGTGAGAAAATAGTAAGATTACTGTCTCTCTCTTTTCTTTTCTCAGAGCCTGATGATGTGAGGCTGGTGGGAGGAGGCAGTCGCTGTGCTGGTGGAGTGGAGCGGTACGACCAGGGAGAGTGGAGGACTGTGGGAACTGGTGACGAGGACCAGGAGGATGTAGCTGCAGTAGTGTGTAGACAGCTGGGTTGTGGCTCCACTGTTTCAGTACTACCTGGAAACACCACTAGAGGGTTTAGAGTTTCCTGTTCTGGGTCTGAGTCTTCACTGAGGGATTGTTATAGAATGTATGATCTCCTTCCTGGATTCACAGTGATCTGCTCAGGTAATAACAACATATTATAATTATATTCAACTGATTTCCTTCATTCATACAACTTCCTCTGCACCTCTCATGATGACTGTTTAGCTTGTCAGTCTGCTGTGCAAAATAGATCACTCAGTCAAGTGGGAATGAAATACAATTTAAATATCCCAGAATGCTTTTGTATTTGAGTGTTATCTCAGTGAACGTCTCTACTCACTACCACTGTCACATGTCATGTTATTGTCATATCTAAATGAGGAAAGTAGTTGAGGAGCTACGTTTTCTTTTTCTCTCCTCTTGTTCCAGATGTCCTGATTAAGCCTGATATCAATATATGTTGTCTCAGTGACTGTAGGCCCACTACTCATGTTGCCCTGTGAGGGAGGGTGGCTGGCACTGTTACATGCTGATGTTATTGTCATATCTATAGGAAACTAGTTGAAGAGGTTTTTCTTCTTCTCTTTTATTGTTATAAAATATAATGGCGCCTGAAGACATGGCAGCAGTTTTACGGGCGACTAACCAGTTGTACTCTTATGAGGGGGGTGTTTGTGTTATTTGTAACTTATTTTGTACATAATGTTTCGCCACCATCTCTTACGGCAAGAAAGAGCTTCTGGACATCAGGACATCAGGACATCAGGACATCAGGACATCAGGACATCAGGACATCAGGACAGCGATCACTCACCTCGGATTAGACTGAGATGTTTTCTTCAACAAGCAGGAAGCACAGGATGTACTGCTACACCCGACAAGGCCCACAGGATATACTGCTACACCCGACAAGGCCCACAGGATATACTGCTACACCCGACAAGGCCCACAGGATATACTGCTACACCCGACAAGGCCCACAGGATATACTGCTACACCCGACAAGGCCCACAGGATATACTGCTACACCCGACAAGGCCCACAGGATATACTGCTACACCCGACAAGGCCCACAGGATATACTGCTACACCCGACAAGGCCCACAGGATATACTGCTACACCCGACAAGGCCCACAGGATATACTGCTACACCCGACAAGGCCCACAGGATATACTGCTACACCCGACAAGGCCCACAGGATATACTGCTACACCCGACAAGGCCCACAGGATATACTGCTACACCCGACAAGGCCCACAGGATATACTGCTACACCCGACAAGGCCCACAGGATATACTGCTACACCCGACAAGGCCCACAGGATATACTGCTACACCCGACAAGGCCCACAGGATATACTGCTACACCCGACAAGGCCCACAGGATATACTGCTACACCCGACAAGGCCCACAGGATATACTGCTACACCCGACAAGGCCCACAGGATATACTGCTACACCCGACAAGGCCCACAGGATATACTGCTACACCCGACAAGGCCCACAGGATATACTGCTACACCCGACAAGGCCCACAGGATATACTGCTACACCCGACAAGGCCCACAGGATATACTGCTACACCCGACAAGGCCCACAGGATATACTGCTACACCCGACAAGGCCCACAGGATATACTGCTACACCCGACAAGGCCCACAGGATATACTGCTACACCCGACAAGGCCCACAGGATATACTGCTACACCCGACAAGGCCCACAGGATATACTGCTACACCCGACAAGGCCCACAGGATATACTGCTACACCCGACAAGGCCCACAGGATATACTGCTACACCCGACAAGGCCCACAGGATATACTGCTACACCCGACAAGGCCCACAGGATATACTGCTACACCCGACAAGGCCCACAGGATATACTGCTACACCCGACAAGGCCCACAGGATATACTGAGAACACAAGACAAGGCCCACAGGATATACTGAGAACACAAGACAAGGCCCACAGGATATACTGCTACACCCGACAAGGCCCACAGGATATACTGCTACACCCGACAAGGCCCACAGGATATACTGCTACACCCGACAAGGCCCACAGGATATACTGCTACACCCGACAAGGCCCACAGGATATACTGCTACACCCGACAAGGCCCACAGGATATACTGCTACACCCGACAAGGCCCACAGGATATACTGCTACACCCGACAAGGCCCACAGGATATACTGCTACACCCGACAAGGCCCACAGGATATACTGCTACACCCGACAAGGCCCACAGGATATACTGCTACACCCGACAAGGCCCACAGGATATACTGCTACACCCGACAAGGCCCACAGGATATACTGCTACACCCGACAAGGCCCACAGGATATACTGCTACACCCGACAAGGCCCACAGGATATACTGCTACACCCGACAAGGCCCACAGGATATACTGCTACACCCGACAAGGCCCACAGGATATACTGCTACACCCGACAAGGCCCACAGGATATACTGCTACACCCGACAAGGCCCACAGGATATACTGCTACACCCGACAAGGCCCACAGGATATACTGCTACACCCGACAAGGCCCACAGGATATACTGCTACACCCGACAAGGCCCACAGGATATACTGCTACACCCGACAAGGCCCACAGGATATACTGCTACACCCGACAAGGCCCACAGGATATACTGCTACACCCGACAAGGCCCACAGGATATACTGCTACACCCGACAAGGCCCACAGGATATACTGCTACACCCGACAAGGCCGACAGGATATACTGCTACACCCGACAAGGCCCACAGGATATACTGCTACACCCGACAAGGCCCACAGGATATACTGCTACACCCGACAAGGCCCACAGGATATACTGCTACACCCGACAAGGCCCACAGGATATACTGCAACACCCGACAAGGCCCACAGGATATACTGCTACACCCGACAAGGCCCACAGGATATACTGCTACACCCGACAAGGCCCACAGGATATACTGCTACACCCGACAAGGCCCACAGGATATACTGCGAACACAAGACAAGGCCCACAGGATATACTGCTACACCCGACAAGGCCCACAGGATATACTGCAACACCCGACAAGGCCCACAGGATATACTGCTACACCCGACAAGGCCCACAGGATATACTGCTACACCCGACAAGGCCCACAGGATATACTGCAACACAAGACAAGGCCCACAGGATATACTGCTACACCCGACAAGGCCCACAGGATATACTGCTACACCCGACAAGGCCCACAGGATATACTGCTACACCCGACAAGGCCCACAGGATATACTGCTACACCCGACAAGGCCCACAGGATATACTGCTACACCCGACAAGGCCCACAGGATATACTGCTACACCCGACAAGGCCGACAGGATATACTGCTACACCCGACAAGGCCCACAGGATATACTGCTACACCCGACAAGGCCCACAGGATATACTGCTACACCCGACAAGGCCCACAGGATATACTGCTACACCCGACAAGGCCCACAGGATATACTGCTACACCCGACAAGGCCCACAGGATATACTGCTACACCCGACAAGGCCCACAGGATATACTGCTACACCCGACAAGGCCCACAGGATATACTGCTACACCCGACAAGGCCCACAGGATATACTGCAACACCCGACAAGGCCCACAGGATATACTGCTACACCCGACAAGGCCCACAGGATATACTGCTACACCCGACAAGGCCCACAGGATATACTGCTACACCCGACAAGGCCCACAGGATATACTGCTACACCCGACAAGGCCCACAGGATATACTGCTACACCCGACAAGGCCCACAGGATATACTGCTACACCCGACAAGGCCCACAGGATATACTGCTACACCCGACAAGGCCCACAGGATATACTGCTACACCCGACAAGGCCCACAGGATATACTGCAACACCCGACAAGGCCCACAGGATATACTGCTACACCCGACAAGGCCCACAGGATATACTGCTACACCCGACAAGGCCCACAGGATATACTGCAACACCCGACAAGGCCCACAGGATATACTGCAACACAAGACAAGGCCCACAGGATATACTGCTACACCCGACAAGGCCCACAGGATATACTGCTACACAAGACAAGGCCCACAGGATATACTGCAACACCCGACAAGGCCCACAGGATATACTGCTACACCCGACAAGGCCCACAGGATATACTGCTACACCCGACAAGGCCCACAGGATATACTGCTACACCCGACAAGGCCCACAGGATATACTGCTACACCCGACAAGGCCCACATCCCCATTATTGACAATAGAAAGAGACGCAGGTACAGAGGACACAGAGGTGCCTCGTAAGGATCCACAGAAGGCGAGTGGGAAAGCTGCCGTTACCGTCAATATTACTCGCCAACATACAATCATTGGACAATAAATTAGACGACGTACGAACACGAATATCCAACTGCACATCAATAACTGTAACATCTTATGTTTCACGGAATCGTGGCTGAATGATGACATGGATATTCAGCTAGCAGGATATACGCTGCACCAGCTAGATAGAACAGCACAGTAAGACGAGGGGGGCGGTCTGTGCATATCTGTGAACAACAGCTGGTGCACGAAATCTAAGGAAGTCTCTAGATTTTGCTCGCCTGAAGTAGAGTATCTTATGATAAACTGTAGACCACATTATTTGCCAAGAGAGTTTTCATCTATACTCTTCGTGGCTGTTTATTTACCACTACAGACGGATGCTGGTACTAAGACCGCACTCAGTCAGCTGTATAAGGAAAAGAGCAAACAGGAAACCGCTCACCCAGAGGTGGCGCTCCTAGTGGCCGGAGACTTTAATGCTGGGAAACTTAAATCAGTTTTACCTAATTTCTATCAACATGTTAAATGCGCAACCAGAGTGAAAAAAACTAGATCACCTGTACTCCACACACAGAGACACATACAAAGCTCTCCCTTGCCCTCCATTTGGTAAATCTGACCACAATACTATCCTCCTGATTCCTGCTTACAAGCTAAAATTAAAGCAGGAAGCACCAGTGACTCGGGTTTTTTAAAAAGTGGTCAGATGAAGCAGATGCTAAACTACAGGACTGTTTTGCTATCACAGACTGGAACATGTTCCGGGATTCTTCCGATTGCATTGAGGAGTACACCACATCATTTACTGGCTTTATAAATATCTTCATCAGGGACATCATCCCCACAGTAGCTGTACGTACATACCTCAACCAGAAGCCATGAATTACAGGAAACATTCGCACTGAGCTAAAGGGTAGAGCTGCCGCTGTCAAGGTGCTGGACTCTAACCCGGAAGCTGATAAGAAATCCTGCTATGCCTCCGACGAACCATCAAACAGGCAAAACGCCAATACAGGGCTAAGACTGAATCGTACTACACCAGCTCCAACGCAGGGCTTGTGGCAGGGCTTGCAAACTATTACAGACTACAAAGGAAGCACTTCCGCGAGCTTCCCAGTGAGAGGAGCCTAAAAGATGAGCTAAATCACTTCTGTGCTCGCTTCGAGGCAAGCCACACTGAGGCATGCATGAGAGCACCAGCTGTTCTGGATGACTGTGTGATCACGCTCTCAGTAGTCGATGTGAGTAAGACATTTAAACAGGTCAACATTCACAAGGCCGCAGAGCCAGACAGATTACCAGGATGTGTGCTCCGTGCTTGTGCTGACCAACTGGCAGGTGTCTTCACTGACATTTTCAACATGTCCCTGATTGAGTCTGTAATACCAACATGTTTCAAGCAGACCACCATAGTCCCTGTGCCCAAGAAGACTAAGGCAACCTGCCTAAATGACTACAGACCCGTAGCACTCACGTCCGTAGCCATGAAGTGCTCAGTAGTTTCCCACTCAGGAAACTAAAAAGATTTGGCATGGGTCCTCAGATCCTCAAAAGGTACTACAGCTGCATCATCGAGAGCATCCTGACTGGTTGCATCACTGCCTGGTATGGTAACTGCTCAGCCTCCAACCGCAAGGCCCTACAGAGGGTAGTGCCAGTATGGCCCAGTACATCACTGGGGCTAAGCTGCACGGTGTCAGAGGAAGGCCCTAAACAATAGTCAAAGAACCAGCCACCCTAGTCATAGACTGTTCTCTCTACCACCGCACGGCAAGCGTTACTGGAGGGCCAAGTCTAGGACCAAAAGGCTTATCAACAGTTTTTACCCCCAATCCGTAAGACTCCTGAACAGGTCATCAAATGGTTACCCGGACTTTTACGCTGCTGGTACTTTCTGTTTATCATATGTGCATAGTCACCTTAACTATACATTCTTGCACATACTACCTCAATTAGCCCGACTAACCAGTGCCTGTATATCCTGTCTAGCCCTTCATCTTGTGAATCCAGCCAACATGTCCGATTTATAAAATGTTTTACAGCGAAAACACCACGTATATTTATGTTAGCTCACCACCAAATCCAAAAAAAGCACAGACATTTCTTTCACAGCACAGGTACTTTCACAAAACCCCCAAATAGAGATAGAATTAATCACTAACCTTTGAAATTCTTCATCAGATGAGTCATATAACATCAGGTTACACAATACATTTATGTTTTGTTCGATAATGTGCATATATATATATATATATATATATATATATATATATATATATATATATTAAAAAAATCTCAGTTTACATTGGCGCGTTACGTGCAGTAATGTTTTGATTACAAAACATCTGGTGATTTTGCAGAAATACTCATAATAAACATTGATAAAAGATGCAAGTGTTATTCACATAATTAAAGATAAACTTATCCTCTATGCAACCGCTGTGTCAGATTTCAAAATAAACTTTATGGAAAAAGATTAATCTGAGAACGGCGTTTAGAGCACAATCCAGCCAAAGAAATAGTCGCCATTTTGGCGTCAACAAAAGCTACAAAAACACTATAAATATGCACTTACCTTCGAATAACTTCATCAGAAGGCACTCCCAGGATTCCCAGATCGACAGAAATGACTGAAAAGTTCCATAAAGCCCATCATTTAGCCACTTGTTGTTAGCATGTTCAGCCCAGGAATCCATTTTCATGACGCACGAGAAATCCCTCCTGATAAAAACTCAAAAAAGTTCCATTACAGGTCGTAGAAACAGGTCAAATGATGTTTGCAATCCATATTTAGTATGTGTTTTACATTAATCATCAATAAGGATCCAACCGGAGAATTTCATTGTCTGAAGAAAGAGCATTGGAACGAGAGCTCTCTCTCTCCCTCGCGCGCAAATCCAGACTAAGAATTCTGATGACCACTCACTAAAACAGCTCCTATGAGCCCCTCCTTTATAGTAGAATCATAAGACTAAAATCTAAAGACGGCGACATCTAGTGGAAGCCCTAGGCAGTGTTTGTTCAGTCATATCTAGAAGGGGTACCATTTGACACTGTTTTGAAAATCGAGTTCTCATTTCCTGTTTTGACCTCTTCTCAGGTTTTTGTCTGCCAAATGAGTTCTGTTATACTTACAGAAATAATTCAAACAGTTTTAGAAACTTCAGAGTGTTTTCTATACAATAGTAATAATAATATGCATGTATTACCTTCTGGGACAGAGTAAGAGGAAATTTCGTTTGGGCACGCAATTTTTCAAAGTGGAAACACTGCCCCCTATCCCGATGAAGATATAGCTTCTCTACTGTATATAGCCTCTCTACTGTATATAGCCTCGCTACTGTATATAGCCTCACTACTGTATATAGCCTCTCTACTGTATATAGCCTCTCTACTGTATATAACCTCTCTACTGTATATAACCTCACTACTGTATATAGCCTCTCTACTGTATATATCCCCTCTACTGTATATAACCTCTCTACTGTAAATAGCCTCTCTACTGTATATAGCCTCTCTACTGTCTCTACTCTCTACTGTATATAACCTCTCTACTGTCTCTACTCTCTACTGTATATAGCCTCTCAATTGTTCCAAGATGGTGTAGCAGTCAGACGTCTTTGTCCTGTCGTGTCCCTTGTATATATCGTTTTACATCTTTTTCGTCGCATATCCTTTAAAATATTTTGCTAAACCTCAACATCTAAATAGTCTCCTGCAACCCGCCTCACCCAATGTGGCGTGGATCTGCTTTTTTCCCCTAAAGTATTTAGATTTACTTCGGATCTGGAATTCCTCAACTGAAGCTAGCCAGCTAACTACCAGCTATCAGTCAGCAAACCATTGCCAGTGGTCATCAGCTAACTTTCAGCTCGGAAAGCTCTCGCCAGTTCGAACAACGTGACTCTAATCAGAGCATAACGGACCTGTTATTTTTATCCCCGGATTCCTACCGCAAACTGAACATTTTCATCTGGATCTTCACAACTAGCTAACCGCAATCCCGGATGACTACTCCTGGCTAGCGTTTCCATCCCAGAGCAAGCACCAATTAGCTTGAAGCTAGCCCGGCCAGGGCTCCTGTGCTACCACCGAAGTATACTCCTGGGCTACAATATCCGGACTCCTTCTACACCCGGTACGGGGCACGGAACCCCGCAGATCCCCTACGACTGGAATACCGACATAATCTGCCCGAGGACTCCAACAGGCCCCTCAGGCGCGACGCCCGCTGAAGGCCAATTATGCTAATCAGCTAGGCCTGCTAGCTACCTAGAGCTACTTGGAACCCTACTAATTCCACGACTGGTCTATCGACGTCACCGCACGAAGAGGCAAAAACAGACTTACCCCCATCGCGACGTCCCCCAAAGGCTAACTTTCTAGCCCCTGCTATCTGCTTGCTTGCTAACCCGGTCTGCTAACTGCTAGCTTGCCTGCCCGGTCTGCTAACTGCTAGCCCTTGCTAACTGCTTGCTTGCTAACCCGGCCTGCTAACTGCTAGCTTGCCCCAGTCTACTAGCTGCTAGCTTGTTTAGCCCCGGCCTACTAACTGTTAGCTTGTTAGCATCGGCCTGCTAACTGTCTGAATCGCCGTGTCCCCAGCCAGCCCAACCACTCACTGGACCCATATGTTCACTTGGCTACGCATGCCTCTCTCTAATATCAATATGCCTCGTCCATTACTGTCCTGGTTAGTGAGTACTGTCTTATTTCACTGTACAGCCTCTAGCCCTGCTCAATATGCCTTAACCAACCATGTTGTCCCACCTCCTACATATGCGATGACATCACCTGGTTTAAACATCTCTAGTGACTATATCTCTCTCTTCATTACTCAATGCCGAGGTTTACCCCCAATGTACTCACATCCTACCTTACCTTTGTCTGTACACTATGCCTTGAATCTATGCTATCGTGCCCAGAAACCTGCTCCTTTTCCTCTCTGTTATGAACGTGCTAGATGGCCAGTTCGTATAGCCTTTAGCCGTATCCTTATCCTACTTCTCCTCTGTTCCTCTGGTGATGTGGAGGTTAATCCAGGTCCTGCAGTGCCTACCTCTACTCCCACCCCCCAGGGGCTCTCATTTGTTGACTTCTGTAACCGTAAAAGCCTTGGTTTCATGCATGTTAACATTAGAAGCCTCCTACCTAAGTTTGTTTTACTCACTGCTTTAGCACACTCCGCCAACCCTGATGTCCTTGCCGTGTCTGAATCCTGGCTGAGGATAAACCCTGAAATCTCCATTGCTAACTATAACGTTTTCCGCCAAGATTGAACTGCCAAAGGGGGCGGTGTTGCAATCTACTGCAAAGATAGCCTGCAGAATTCTGTATTATTATCTAAGTCTGTACCCAAACAATTTGAGCTTCTACTTCTAAAAATGCACCTTTCCAGAAACAAGTCTTTCACTGTTGCCGCTTGCTATAGACCTCCCTCTGCCCCCAGCTGTGCCCTCGATACCATATGTGAATTGATTGCCCCCCATCTATCTTCTGAGCTCGTGCTACTAGGTGACCTGAACTGGGACATGCTTAACACCCCGGCCATCCTACAAACTAAGCTTGATGCCCTCAATCTCACACAAATTATCAATGAACCTACCAGGTACAACCCCAAATCAGTAAACACGGGCACCCTCATAGATGTCATCCTAACTAATTCGCCCTCCAAATACACCTCAAATCAAATCAAATCAAGTTTATTTTATATAGCCCTTCGTACATCAGCTAATATCTCGAAGTGCTGTACAGAAACCCAGCCTAAAACCCCAAACAGCAAGCAATGCAGGTGTAGAAGCACGGTGGCTAGGAAAAACTCCCTAGAAAGGCCAAAACCTAGGAAGAAACCTAGAGAGGAACCAGGCTATGAGGGGTGGCCAGTCCTCTTCTGGCTGTGCCGGGTGGAGATTATAACAGAACATGGCCAAGATGTTCAAAATGTTCATAAGTGACAAGCATGGTCAAATAATAATCAGGAATAAATGTCAGTTGGCTTTTCATAGCCGATCATTAAGAGTTGAAAACAGCAGGTCTGGGACAGGTAGGGGTTCCATAACCGCAGGCAGAACAGTTGAAACTGGAATAGCAGAAAGGCCAGGTGAACTGGGGACAGCAAGGAGTCATCATGCCCGGTAGTCCTGACGTATGGTCCTAGGGCTCAGGTCCTCCGAGAGAGAGAAAGAAAGAGAGAAGGAGAGAATTAGAGAGAGCCAAGATTTTCAAAATGTTCATAAATGACAAGCATGGTCAAATAATAATCAGGAATAAATGTCAGTTGGCTTTTCATAGCCGATCATTAAGAGTTGAAAGCAGCAGGTCTGGGACAGGTAGGGGTTCCATAACCGCAGGCAGAACAGTTGAAACTGGAACAGCAGCAAGGCCAGGTGGACTGGGGACAGCAAGGAGTCATCATGCCCGGTAGTCCTGACATATGGTCTTAGGGCTCAGGTTCTCCGAGAGAGAGAAAGAAAGAGAGAAGGAGAGAATTAGAGAGAGCATACTTAAATTCACACAGGACACTGGATAAGACAGGAGAAGTACTCCAGATATAACCAACTGACCCTAGCCCCCCGACACATAAACTACTGCAGCATAAATACTGGAGGCTGAGACAGGAGAGGTCAGGAGACACTGTGGCCCCATCCGATGATACCCCCGGACAGGGCCAAACAGGAAGGATATAACCCCACCCACTTTGCCAAAGCACAGCCCCCGCACCACTAGAGGGATATCTTCAACCACCAACTTACAATCCTGAGACAAGGCCGAGTATAGCCCACAAAGATCTCCACCACAGCACAAACCAAGGGGGGGCGCCAACTCAGACAGGAAGATCACGTCAGTAACTCAACCCACTCAAACACCTCTGCTGTTTTCAATCAAGATCTCAGCGATCACTGCCTCATTGCCTGCATCCGTAATGGGTCTGCGACCAAACGACCACCCCTCATCACTGTCAAACGCTCCCTGAAACACTTCTGCGAGCAGGCCTTTCTAATCGACCTGGCCGGGGTATCCTGGAATGACATTGACCTCATCCCGTCAGTAGATGATGCCTGGCTATTCTTTAAAAGTGCCTTCCTCACCATCTTAAATAAGCATGCCCCTCTCAAAAAATGTAGAACTAGGAATAGAGCAGCACAAAAACATCCTGTGGCGTTCTGCATTAGCATCGAATAGCCCCCGTGATATGCAACTTTTCAGGGAAATTAGAAACAAATATACACAGGCAGTTAGAAAAGCTAAGGCTAGCTTTTTCAAACAGAAATTTGCATCCTGTAGTACTAACTCAAAAAAGTTCTGGGACACTGTAAAGTCCATGGAGAATAAGAGCACCTCCTCCCAGCTGCCCACTGCACTGAGGCTAGGAAACACTGTCACCACCGATAAATCCACTATAATTGAGAATTTCAATAAGCATTTCTCTACGGCTGGCCATGCTTTCCACATGGCTACCCCTACCCCGGTCAACTGCCCGGCACCCTCCACAGCAACCCACCAAAGCCCTCACCATTTCTCCTTTACCCAAATCCAGATAGCTGATGTTCTGAAAGAGCTGCAAAATCTGGACCCCTACAAATCAGCCGGGCTAGACAATCTGGACCCTCTCTTTCTAAAATTATCTGCCGAAATTGTTGCAACCCCTATTACTAGCCTGTTCAACCTCTCTTTCGTATCGTCTGAGATTCCCAAAGATTGGAAAGCTGCCACGGTCATCCTCCTCTTCAAAGGGGGTGACACTCTAGACCCAAACTGCTACAGACCTATATCTATCCTACCCTGTCTTTTCTAAGGTCTTCGAAAGCCAAGTTAACAAACAGATTACTGACCATTTCGAATCCCATCATACCTTCGCCGCTATGCAATCTGGTTTCAGAGCTGGTCATGGGTGCACCTCAGCCACGCTCAAGGTTCTAAACGACATCATAACCGCCATCGATAAGAGACATTACTGTGCAGCCGTATTCATCGACCTGGCCAAGACTTTCGACTCTGTCAATCACAACATTCTTATTGGCAGACTCAACAGCCTTGGTTTCTCAAATGATTGCCTCGCCTGGTTTACCAACTACTTCTCTGATAGAGTTCAGTGTGTCAAATCGGAGGGCCTGTTGTCCGGACCTCTGACAGTCTCTATGGGTGTGCCACAGGGTTCAAATCTCGGGCCGACTCTTTTCTGTATACATCAATGATGTTGCTCTTGCTGCTGGTGATTCTCTGATCCACCTCTACGCAGACGACACCATTCTGTATACTTCTGGCCCCTCCTTGGACACTGTGTTAACTAACCTCCAGACGAGCTTCAATGCCATACAACTCTCCTTCCGTGGCCTCCAACTGCTCTTAAATGCAAGTAAAACTAAATGCATGCTATTAAATCGATCACTGCCCGCAGCTGCTCGCCCGTCCAGCATCACTACTCTGGACGGCTCTGACTTAGAATACGTGGACAACTATAAATACCTGGGTGTCTGGTTAGACTGTAAACTATCCTTTCAGACTCACATTAAGCATCTCCAATCCAAAATTAAATCTAGATTCGGCTTCCTATATCGCAACAAAGCATCCTTCACTCATGCTGCCAAACATACCCTCGTAAAACTGACCGATCCTCGACTTCGGTGATGTCATCTATAAAATAGCCTCCAACACTCTACTCAACAAATTGGATGCAGTCTATCACAGTGCCAACCGTTTTGTCACCAAAGCCCCATACACTACCCACCATTGCGACCTGTACGCTCTCGTTGGTTGGCCCTCGCTTCATACTGTAAGTCGCTCTGGATAAGAGCGTCTGCTAAATGACTTAAATGTAATGTAAATGTATACTCGTCGCCAAACCCACTGGCTACAGGTTATCTACAAGTCTCTGCTAGGTAAAGCCCCGCCTTATCTCAGCTCACTGGTCACCATAGCAGCACCCACTCGTAGCACGCGCTCCAGCAGGTATATCTCACTGGTCACCACCAAAGCCAATTCCTCCTTTGGTCGTCTTTCCTTCCAGTTCTCTGCTGCCCATGACTGGAACGAACTACAAAAATCTCTGAAGCTGGAGACTCATATCTCCCTCACTAGCTTTAAGCACCAGCTGTCAGAGCAGCTTACAGATCACTGCACCTGTACATAGCCCGTCTGTAAACAGCCATCTATCTACCTACCTCATCCCCATACTGGTATTTATTTATTTATTTTGCTCCTTTGCACCCCAGTATCTCTACCTGCACATTCATCTTCTGCCGATCTACCATTCCAGTGTTTAATTGCAATATTGTCATTACTTCGCCACCATGGCATATTTATTTCCTTAACTTACCTCATTTGCACTCACTGTATATAGACTTTTTGTTTTCTTTTGTTCTACTGTATTATTGACTGTATGTTTTGTTTATTCCATGTGTAACTCTGTGTTGTTGTATGTGTCGAATTGCTTTGCTTTATCTTGGCCAGGTCGCAGTTGTAAATGAGAACTTGTTCTCAACTAGCCTACCTGGTTAAATAAAGGTGAAATAAATTAATAAAAATAAAACTGTATATAGCCTCACTACTGTATATAACCTCTCTACTGTATATAGCCTCACTACTGTATATAGCCTCACTACTGTATATAACCTCTCTACTGTATATAGCCTCTACTGTATATAACCTCTCTACTGTATATAACCTCTCTACTGTATATAGCCTCTATTGTATATAGCCTCTCTACTGTATATAGCCTCTACTGTATATAACCTCTCTACTGTATATAGCCTCACTACTGTATATAACCTCTCTACTGTATATAGCCTCTACTGTATATAACCTCTCTACTGTATATAACCTCAGAGAGATTAAAGTAGATGTCACACGTCAAAATTTGATGGATGACCCTATGTGAACCTATGTGAACGCTATGTGAACCTAAGGGGCTGCCTGTCAGGACATCCTGATGGTTAGGTGGGGGTCTTTGGGTAAGGGTCCAGTTGTCAGGTCAACCGGTAATGATTTATGACCCAAGCCTGATTTATGACCCTATGTAATGATTTATGACCCTATGTCCTGTTGTAGCAGGCATGCCCATATTTGGGCTTCCGGTCAGGGCATCCTGGCGGGGTGGGGGTCGGTGGGGTGAGTAAGTGACAAGGTGTCAATGTCATAAATCAAAATCTTGATTTATGACCCTATGTCCTGCTAAAGGGTCCATGCCCATATTTGGGCTTCCGGTCAGGACATCCTGGTGGTTAGGTGGGGGCGGGGGGTGAGTAAGTGACCAGGTGTCAGGTCAACCGTCAAAAGCATGATTTATGACCCTATGTCCTGTAGAAGGGTACATGCCCATATTTGGGCTTCAGGTCAGGACATCCTGGTGGTTAGGGGGGTCGGGGTGGGGTGAGTAAGTGACCAGGTGTCAGGTCAACCTGTTACTGTTTCTCACGGCTTAGAGTGTGAAAAGAGTTTTATGATGTCTTTGAAGTTGTCATGATGTTTGATGTCTAGTGTCCTGTTTGGAATGGGTTGGGGGTTAATGAACATTTCAAAGAGTAAGGCCTATTTTATAGCCCTCCGGGGTTGTTGTCTATGAAACACGAATGTCCTGGGGTATTGGGCTTTGCAGACGCCTTATAAAGACCCAGAACAATACATGTTTAAGACTGTACAAGATCTTAAAAATAACCATGGATTTTGTGATCAGTGACAAAGCAGTGATGACGGTGTGTGTGTGTGTGTGTGTTAGAAACAAGGTCCCTGCGCATTGTGGACATTTCAAGCTTTCAACAACAATAAAACAGCCATCTAAATAATGTTTCTAGGCCTAACACACTGTTGAGTTTCCTATTTAGTTGTCTTTATATGTATATGCACCGAGCTTCCAGGTGGCTCCAGCCTATGGTTGTTCGGTGCATGTACACCGGGGAGATTAGAACCCCAAAGAAAGATCCTAAAGGTAATTTCAGGTTTAGGTTTAGGGTATAATAACTTTAGTGAAACCGCATTTCAACCTATGTACAGACATAGAGAGCCAACACATAAAGGTGTAACAGGGATGAATGGATATTCAAGGTACAACAGTGGTCTTCTGTAACAAGCAATATGTGTTAAATATGGGCCACAGTCAAGCATGACAGCCTCTTTAGGAAAGGCCTTTACTTAGGACTTAAACAGAATAATTTTATACCCAGCTTATTCCTTAATGCTGTGGGATAAATCAGGTGTTTCTAGGTGGGCTTAAACAAATCTACAGTGAAACAAAAGTGTACATTTTACACATATGTTTATTGACTTTTAAAAAGACCACAGGAACATGACCGATATAGTGGAGATGCATGCTACACAAATCGGCTATTGGATATTCAATGTACAACAATAGTCTTAGGTAACAAGCAATACGTGTTAAATATGGGCCACAGTCAATCATGACAGCCTCTTTATGAAAGGCCTTTACTTATGACTTAAACAGATTCATTTTCTACCCATCTTATTCATTAAAGCTGAGGGCATACCCCAGGATTTACAGGCCGGACGGATTATCTACCCATGGAGGGAAAACTTACGGAGCTTTGAGGGAGTGTGCAAGCGTCTTAGCGATCGGATAATGGTCAGGGCTAACCAGGACCTATATCTGTAAGAAAGGCATAGTAAAATACATTAATTATGAACGGCTATAAACTGTATGTACTAAATATTTTGAATTAAATAAATGGTTTTAAAATTGTATCTCACCTTCTAACGATAGGAATAAGTCCTTTCCTTCTATCACCAAGCATGCCCCCGGAGAAAAAAGACTTGCGGAAAAAGCCATGTGCGCGCGTGTGTGTGCGTGCGTGTGCGGTAGTGGATGTGTGTGTGTTTCAAAAACAAAGAAAACGGGGAGGGGTGTGTGTTCATAAATGGCTATGCGGTTGCGCTCAAGGCTCTCTCTCTCTCTCTCTCTAGGCAGGGGTCATTTGAAACCAAGGTTTACAATATACGTCAAAACAGAGCCCGACCCCCAAACAAAAAAGTGTGTCTGTGTCTTACGCATCCTAAACACAAAGGCCTTTCAAAACCTAATTTAGCTCAGGATGTAGGCTGTAGGGGCTAAAAAGTCAATCAGCCCAGCGATGTCTAGACCGCCCCACCCCAGCATCGAGGGGCTAGCCCCCCGGAGGTTGTAGAATATCAAAAGGGTCATAATGTTTAGACACCCCAATCACTTTGTTTGAACCAAATACCTTAGGAGTCAAATATACCTTGGGGGTATAGCCCGAAAAAACGTCAACCCAAGGCTATGTAAACTCATTCCGTACTTTCTCTAGTTAGGGGCACAACCAATATTGACAAACGATCCACTGTTACCACCGTTTTTAGCTCAGCTACACACCTCCAGGACCGCAGCTCCAGAATTGTTATCGGACTGACCCGTTAAAAAGATAATCTGGGAAACCCTCCTAATGGATCTTTCTGAAGGTGAGTTCGTGAAATAAATATATATATATGCTGTATATTAGATTTAGGATGCGGGGACTTGTTTGAACATTGTGAATGTTATAGTAATATTAAACAGGAGTTATAGGGGTTTTAACCGATGACAACAATTATTATTTTATTTAAGTCAAATGCACATATTCATGTAATTTAAAACGTTCGCAGGATATGCAACATTAAGCCACCTGCATCCCGGGGATAAAGGATATGGAACCGCCTTCATTAGAATGGAATTCCGAAGAGCAACGGATGGACACAGAATTTTACGAGATATCTATATGTCAACTGTATGTATTTTTTATGATAAAATGTACACCCGACATCGAAAATCATACAACCCTGGAGGACATGATCGAAACGGAAGGGGGACCCCCGGAACATGAAGAGTAAAACATTGAATTCGGACGATTTCCCCGCTTCAAATGACATTTCGGAGGTCTCTGATTTGCGGTTGTTTGTGATGGGCAGAAAACAGGTTAAGGAAAACTCCGAGGCTGAAACAACATTCAGTCATGCTATTCTAAAACAGGAAAACAACGATTTTTACAGATATTCAGAAACAGAAGGACAATAATTATCATTATAATTTGTTTTTTAAATATATTTTTTAGGCCATATGTTAAATGGACGTATTCTTATAAGTTAAAATGTATCTATTTCGTATAAATACATGTTAACATTATCTAACGTCTGTATGATACCCAGAGGCTACAGGGCCTAAGGGATTGGGAACCGACAGAGTTAGACGGGGATTCTCAGAAGCAAACTGCGTCAGGTCCTTTACGTGGCCCATTCACTAATACACTATTTTCGGCGTAAGTCCCCCCACCCGACTACGGAAGAGCAGATGAAACAGAGACAATTCTGGGGGCTTGTACTGAAGGCCTTAACCTAACTCCAAACACAAGCCAGCACCCCAGGACAGATAAAACGATAGACGGTGAATCTGTCCTTCCTCATGGAACTTTTTTGAAGGGGAGTTGAATATTAGAGGTGATGTTTGTATATATATATATATTATCTAAGAATGATTGGTATTAATTCTAGGCATTTACAGGTATGTTTTTAAAAATGAAGGCTATTTATACAATGAAACATTGTTTTTATTCCTACTGTTTGTAAACAATAGCTTCTGCCCCCTTAGGGTCTACTTGAACCGCTTATTAAATCAGACCTCTCAGACCAGAAAGTATGATTAGAAACCATGGCAAACTATATTCAATCTGTGATTAGAAACGATAATTAGAAGCTATGACAAAACTATGATCAAACTATGATAATAAACTATGAACAACTATGAAGACAGGGCGGTATGTGTGTGAATGATGAGCTATTATTTAAGTGTGTAATATTACTCTTTCTCTCTCTCTGTCAGGCTATGAAAAAGACAAGAGAAAGGACAGTGACTCCTGAGTGTTGATAGGTCTTAGATTTTTATAGACAGGGTATCTGTAAAACACAATGTGACAACTATTGAAGATGCAAAAAGGGGTTTTCAGAAATATATTTGGTTGACAGATTTGTATTATTATAAAAAGTAATATAAAAAAGGATTAGAATCTTTAGTATTATTATGTTACATGCGAGACATACCCAGAAATGTCAGCGTAGACAACTTACAAGAATGTGTTTACCGGGGCGTGATGAAAACATTTTAAAGGAGCTTTAATTCAAACATGCAAAGATATATATTTGATACAATTACCAACGTTAAAAACTGTTGTTACAATATCACAAATAAGGTTTCTCGGACTAACACACTGTAGAGTTTCCTATATACTAAAGAACAATCACTAAGACAAAACACAAAAAGTTGTAATACATTCAGTATACAGGGCATTCTATATGGAAAACAGGTACATTTTGAAAGATTATGATGTTGATGTGATTTTTAAAAATTAATTTAGCAATTTAGGATAATACGGTTTATTTTATACTTTACTTAAATTGTATTATTTATCTTGCCTCATACCAGGCTAATACACTACCAAGCCATGCAAACAGCTAGGGAATTAACCCAGAACAGTTGTGGGTCTTTTTTTTTTTTTTTTTGAACAATAAATGATCAAGAATACCAATAGGCTTGATCTGATCCTCAAACCTATCACGACATCCTAGAATGCACAGACATATGCAAAACCATAAAACTCTGACAAGAAAACAATGAAAATCTTAACATGACTACATGCCCTGCCATTATTTTTTAGTTACCATCCACCCAATGGTTGAATTTGGTACTTTTTCTATGTAGATGCACCGAGCCTCCAAGTGGCTGGAGACATACAACAGGCTAAATTAAAATGACCCAGTATGTGAAAAGCTGGGGGGGTCAAATGTATTTTTTATGTATGGTTTTTGTTACAATCAACAGGGCTTCCTAACATTCGACATAACTAGTAAGCCTTACGCGGGAGATTAGAACTCAAAAGTAATAGGGGGTAAGAAAGATCATAAAGGTAATTTCATATTTCGGTTTAGGGGGTTAATAACTTTAGGGAAAACAATATTCACACTATGTGGATTATAAACATGTTAGAGAGCCATCACATCATGATGTAACAGGGATGAGTGGCGATTCAAAGTACAACAGGAGGCTTCTGTAAACTGCAATACGGGTTAAATATGTTCTACATACAGCCAAGACTGAGTGGTTTCACAAACTCCCTTTAAAGGTTTTGTAAGAAAGTTGTAACAGGCCTCATTCAACAGTCTAGAGATTAACCTAGAGACACCAAAAACATCAACGTTTAGAGCAGCTTGGAGATTATTCCCCCATGTAAGAGCCACACGGCCCCGTGTGGCTCAGTTGGTAGAGCATGGCGCTTGCAACGCCAGGGTTGTGGGTTCGATTCCCACGGGGGGCCAGTACAAAAAAAAAAAGTATGAATGTATGTACTTGTAAGTCGCTCTGGATAAGAGCGTCTGCTAAATGACTTAAAATGTAAAATGTAAGGGGGGGGGGCAAAGAGTTGATTTACCTAACCCTGTACAAACCAAAGGAATTTCCAGAGTTAGCAAACCCTGACACTGGGTATGATAACTCTGACTCGTATGTCTAATGATTATTGTAGATGTTTACACCTGAGGGAGTTTACAGTAGGTCAATTTGTTGCTCTCTTTGCCTTTATACATCTAATTGACCTACTGTAAACTCCCTCAGGTGTAAACATCTACAATAATCATTAGACATACGAGTCAGAGTTATCATACCCAGTGTCAGGGTTTGCTAACTCTGGAAATTCCTTTGGTTTGTACAGGGTTAGGTAAATCAACTCTTTGCCCCCCCCCCTTACATTTTACATTTTAAGTCATTTAGCAGACGCTCTTATCCAGAGCGACTTACAAGTACATACATTCATACTTTTTTTTTTTGTACTGGCCCCCCGTGGGAATCGAACCCACAACCCTGGCGTTGCAAGCGCCATGCTCTACCAACTGAGCCACACGGGGCCGTGTGGCTCTTACATGGGGGAATAATCTCCAAGCTGCTCTAAACGTTGATGTTTTTGGTGTCTCTAGGTTAATCTCTAGACTGTTGAATGAGGCCTGTTACAACTTTCTTACAAAACCTTTAAAGGGAGTTTGTGAAACCACTCAGTCTTGGCTGTATGTAGAACATATTTAACCCGTATTGCAGTTTACAGAAGCCTCCTGTTGTACTTTGAATCGCCACTCATCCCTGTTACATCATGATGTGATGGCTCTCTAACATGTTTATAATCCACATAGTGTGAATATTGTTTTCCCTAAAGTTATTAACCCCCTAAACCGAAATATGAAATTACCTTTATGATCTTTCTTACCCCCTATTACTTTTGAGTTCTAATCTCCCGCGTAAGGCTTACTAGTTATGTCGAATGTTAGGAAGCCCTGTTGATTGTAACAAAAACCATACATAAAAAATACATTTGACCCCCCCAGCTTTTCACATACTGGGTCATTTTAATTTAGCCTGTTGTATGTCTCCAGCCACTTGGAGGCTCGGTGCATCTACATAGAAAAAGTACCAAATTCAACCATTGGGTGGATGGTAACTAAAAAATAATGGCAGGGCATGTAGTCATGTTAAGATTTTCATTGTTTTCTTGTCAGAGTTTTATGGTTTTGCATATGTCTGTGCATTCTAGGATGTCGTGATAGGTTTGAGGATCAGATCAAGCCTATTGGTATTCTTGATCATTTATTGTTCAAAAAAAAAAAAAAAAAGACCCACAACTGTTCTGGGTTAATTCCCTAGCTGTTTGCATGGCTTGGTAGTGTATTAGCCTGGTATGAGGCAAGATAAATAATACAATTTAAGTAAAGTATAAAATAAACAGTATTATCCTAAATTGCTAAATTAATTTTTAAAAATCACATCAACATCATAATCTTTCAAAATGTACCTGTTTTCCATATAGAATGCCCTGTATACTGAATGTATTACAACTTTTTGTGTTTTGTCTTAGTGATTGTTCTTTAGTATATAGGAAACTCTACAGTGTGTTAGTCCGAGAAACCTTATTTGTGATATTGTAACAACAGTTTTTAACGTTGGTAATTGTATCAAATATATATCTTTGCATGTTTGAATTAAAGCTCCTTTAAAATGTTTTCATCACGCCCCGGTAAACACATTCTTGTAAGTTGTCTACGCTGACATTTCTGGGTATGTCTCGCATGTAACATAATAATACTAAAGATTCTAATCCTTTTTTATATTACTTTTTATAATAATACAAATCTGTCAACCAAATATATTTCTGAAAACCCCTTTTTGCATCTTCAATAGTTGTCACATTGTGTTTTACAGATACCCTGTCTATAAAAATCTAAGACCTATCAACACTCAGGAGTCACTGTCCTTTCTCTTGTCTTTTTCATAGCCTGACAGAGAGAGAGAAAGAGTAATATTACACACTTAAATAATAGCTCATCATTCACACACATACCGCCCTGTCTTCATAGTTGTTCATAGTTTATTATCATAGTTTGATCATAGTTTTGTCATAGCTTCTAATTATCGTTTCTAATCACAGATTGAATATAGTTTGCCATGGTTTCTAATCATACTTTCTGGTCTGAGAGGTCTGATTTAATAAGCGGTTCAAGTAGACCCTAAGGGGGCAGAAGCTATTGTTTACAAACAGTAGGAATAAAAACAATGTTTCATTGTATAAATAGCCTTCATTTTTAAAAACATACCTGTAAATGCCTAGAATTAATACCAATCATTCTTAGATAATATATATATATATACAAACATCACCTCTAATATTCAACTCCCCTTCAAAAAAGTTCCATGAGGAAGGACAGATTCACCGTCTATCGTTTTATCTGTCCTGGGGTGCTGGCTTGTGTTTGGAGTTAGGTTAAGGCCTTCAGTACAAGCCCCCAGAATTGTCTCTGTTTCATCTGCTCTTCCGTAGTCGGGTGGGGGGACTTACGCCGAAAATAGTGTATTAGTGAATGGGCCACGTAAAGGACCTGACGCAGTTTGCTTCTGAGAATCCCCGTCTAACTCTGTCGGTTCCCAATCCCTTAGGCCCTGTAGCCTCTGGGTATCATACAGACGTTAGATAATGTTAACATGTATTTATACGAAATAGATACATTTTAACTTATAAGAATACGTCCATTTAACATATGGCCTAAAAAATATATTTAAAAAACAAATTATAATGATAATTATTGTCCTTCTGTTTCTGAATATCTGTAAAAATCGTTGTTTTCCTGTTTTAGAATAGCATGACTGAATGTTGTTTCAGCCTCGGAGTTTTCCTTAACCTGTTTTCTGCCCATCACAAACAACCGCAAATCAGAGACCTCCGAAATGTCATTTGAAGCGGGGAAATCGTCCGAATTCAATGTTTTACTCTTCATGTTCCGGGGGTCCCCCTTCCGTTTCGATCATGTCCTCCAGGGTTGTATGATTTTCGATGTCGGGTGTACATTTTATCATAAAAAATACATACAGTTGACATATAGATATCTCGTAAAATTCTGTGTCCATCCGTTGCTCTTCGGAATTCCATTCTAATGAAGGCGGTTCCATATCCTTTATCCCCGGGATGCAGGTGGCTTAATGTTGCATATCCTGCGAACGTTTTAAATTACATGAATATGTGCATTTGACTTAAATAAAATAATAATTGTTGTCATCGGTTAAAACCCCTATAACTCCTGTTTAATATTACTATAACATTCACAATGTTCAAACAAGTCCCCGCATCCTAAATCTAATATACAGCATATATATATATTTATTTCACGAACTCACCTTCAGAAAGATCCATTAGGAGGGTTTCCCAGATTATCTTTTTAACGGGTCAGTCGATAACAATTCTGGAGCTGCGGTCCTGGAGGTGTGTAGCTGAGCTAAAAACGGTGGTAACAGTGGATCGTTTGTCAATATTGGTTGTGCCCCTAACTAGAGAAAGTACGGAATGAGTTTACATAGCCTTGGGTTGACGTTTTTTCGGGCTATACCCCCAAGGTATATTTGACTCCTAAGGTATTTGGTTCAAACAAAGTGATTGGGGTGTCTAAACATTATGACCCTTTTGATATTCTACAACCTCCGGGGGGCTAGCCCCTCGATGCTGGGGTGGGGCGGTCTAGACATCGCTGGGCTGATTGACTTTTTAGCCCCTACAGCCTACATCCTGAGCTAAATTAGGTTTTGAAAGGCCTTTGTGTTTAGGATGCGTAAGACACAGACACACTTTTTTGTTTGGGGGTCGGGCTCTGTTTTGACGTATATTGTAAACCTTGGTTTCAAATGACCCCTGCCTAGAGAGAGAGAGAGAGAGAGCCTTGAGCGCAACCGCATAGCCATTTATGAACACACACCCCTCCCCGTTTTCTTTGTTTTTGAAACACACACACATCCACTACCGCACACGCACGCACACACACGCGCGCACATGGCTTTTTCCGCAAGTCTTTTTTCTCCGGGGGCATGCTTGGTGATAGAAGGAAAGGACTTATTCCTATCGTTAGAAGGTGAGATACAATTTTAAAACCATTTATTTAATTCAAAATATTTAGTACATACAGTTTATAGCCGTTCATAATTAATGTATTTTACTATGCCTTTCTTACAGATATAGGTCCTGGTTAGCCCTGACCATTATCCGATCGCTAAGACGCTTGCACACTCCCTCAAAGCTCCGTAAGTTTTCCCTCCATGGGTAGATAATCCGTCCGGCCTGTAAATCCTGGGGTATGCCCTCAGCTTTAATGAATAAGATGGGTAGAAAATGAATCTGTTTAAGTCATAAGTAAAGGCCTTTCATAAAGAGGCTGTCATGATTGACTGTGGCCCATATTTAACACGTATTGCTTGTTACCTAAGACTATTGTTGTACATTGAATATCCAATAGCCGATTTGTGTAGCATGCATCTCCACTATATCGGTCATGTTCCTGTGGTCTTTTTAAAAGTCAATAAACATATGTGTAAAATGTACACTTTTGTTTCACTGTAGATTTGTTTAAGCCCACCTAGAAACACCTGATTTATCCCACAGCATTAAGGAATAAGCTGGGTATAAAATTATTCTGTTTAAGTCCTAAGTAAAGGCCTTTCCTAAAGAGGCTGTCATGCTTGACTGTGGCCCATATTTAACACATATTGCTTGTTACAGAAGACCACTGTTGTACCTTGAATATCCATTCATCCCTGTTACACCTTTATGTGTTGGCTCTCTATGTCTGTACATAGGTTGAAATGCGGTTTCACTAAAGTTATTATACCCTAAACCTAAACCTGAAATTACCTTTAGGATCTTTCTTTGGGGTTCTAATCTCCCCGGTGTACATGCACCGAACAACCATAGGCTGGAGCCACCTGGAAGCTCGGTGCATATACATATAAAGACAACTAAATAGGAAACTCAACAGTGTGTTAGGCCTAGAAACATTATTTAGATGGCTGTTTTATTGTTGTTGAAAGCTTGAAATGTCCACAATGCGCAGGGACCTTGTTTCTAACACACACACACACACACACCGTCATCACTGCTTTGTCACTGATCACAAAATCCATGGTTATTTTTAAGATCTTGTACAGTCTTAAACATGTATTGTTCTGGGTCTTTATAAGGCGTCTGCAAAGCCCAATACCCCAGGACATTCGTGTTTCATAGACAACAACCCCGGAGGGCTATAAAATAGGCCTTACTCTTTGAAATGTTCATTAACCCCCAACCCATTCCAAACAGGACACTAGACATCAAACATCATGACAACTTCAAAGACATCATAAAACTCTTTTCACACTCTAAGCCGTGAGAAACAGTAACAGGTTGACCTGACACCTGGTCACTTACTCACCCCACCCCGACCCCCCTAACCACCAGGATGTCCTGACCTGAAGCCCAAATATGGGCATGTACCCTTCTACAGGACATAGGGTCATAAATCATGCTTTTGACGGTTGACCTGACACCTGGTCACTTACTCACCCCCCGCCCCCACCTAACCACCAGGATGTCCTGACCGGAAGCCCAAATATGGGCATGGACCCTTTAGCAGGACATAGGGTCATAAATCAAGATTTTGATTTATGACATTGACACCTTGTCACTTACTCACCCCACCGACCCCCACCCCGCCAGGATGCCCTGACCGGAAGCCCAAATATGGGCATGCCTGCTACAACAGGACATAGGGTCATAAATCATTACATAGGGTCATAAATCAGGCTTGGGTCATAAATCATTACCGGTTGACCTGACAACTGGACCCTTACCCAAAGACCCCCACCTAACCATCAGGATGTCCTGACAGGCAGCCCCTTAGGTTCACATAGCGTTCACATAGGTTCACATAGGGTCATCCATCAAATTTTGACGTGTGACATCTACTTTAATCTCTCTAACCTCTCTACTGTATATAACCTCTCTACTGTATATAGCCTCTACTGTATATAACCTCTCTACTGTATATAACCTCTCTACTGTATATATCCTCTACTGTATATAACGCCTCTACTGTATATAGCCTCTACTGTATATAGCCTCTACTGTATATAGCCTCTCTACTGTATATAGCCTCACTACTGTATATAGCCTCTCTACTGTATATAACCTCTACTGTATATAGCCTCTCTACTGTATATAGCCTCTCTACTGTATATAGCCTCACTACTGTATATAGCCTCTCTACTGTATATAGCCTCTCTACTGTATATAGCCTCTCTACTGTATATAGCCTCTCTACTGTATATAACCTCTCTACTGTATATAGCCTCTCTACTGTATATAACCTCTCTACTGTATATAGCCTCACTACTGTATATAGCCTCTCTACTGTATATAACCTCTACTGTATATAGCCTCTCTACTCTATATAGCCTCTCTACTGTATATAGCCTCTCTACTGTATATAACCTCTCTACTGTATATAGCCTCTCTACTGTATATAACCTCTCTACTGTATATAGCCTCACTACTGTATATAACCTCTCTACTGTATATAGCCTCTCTACTGTATATAACCTCTCTACTGTATATAGCCTCTACTGTATATAACCTCTCTACTGTATATAGCCTCTCTCCTGTATTTAGCCTCGCTACTGTATATAGCCTCTCTACTGTATATAGCCTCTCTACTGTATTTTGCCTCACTATTGTTATTATTCACTGTCTTTTTACTGTTGTTTTTTCCTCTTACTAATCTATTGTTCACATAATACCTGTCACGTTCCTGACCTTATTTCCTTTGTTTAGTCTTTGTTTAGTTGGTCAGGACGTGAGCTGGGTGGGTATATTCTATGTTTTGTGTCTCGTTGGTTTAGGTGTGTCTGATTGGCCTGATATGGTTCTCAATCAGAGGCAGGTGTTTTACGTTGTCTCTGATTGGGAACCATATTTAGGTAGGCTGTGTTCACTGTTTGTTTGTGGGTGATTGTTCCTGTTCATTGCGTTCTTTGTTTTCACTAGGTTCACATGTTCAGGTCTGTAGCGTCGTTGGTTTCATTCTGTTTATTGTTTTGTTCGTGTTTAATAAGTGTTCCAATAAATATGGAAACGTACCACGCTGCGATTTGGTCCTCCTCTCTTCCATCCAACGACGAAAGCTGTTACAATACCTATTTTTTACTACTAAAAGTGTTGATTAAAACAAATCAGGATGTTTGGTGGATGGATTCAGTGTAGATGTTCTGCTGTGTATCGAGGGGTTTATATGAAAGTGGTAGATTTGTAATTCTTTACAAGAGAAAGTTCTGGATTACTTTTCTTTGGGTGACCTCAGGCTACGGTCTTTGACAATTCAGCTACTTTGTTAACAGTCCTACAACTGTCACCTCATGTAACAGCTGATTTACTTAACTAAAGGCACATCTCAATATGTGGTCCAGGTGCCTTAGTGTTCCTATAAAAACCTGTGTCCAAACTCAGCATTAAATAGTATCTAATCAGAATAGTGTACAGAGGTAAGTTATTGCACCTATTGAAATGTAATGTGTTTTTTAGTGTTTATTCTGTTGCATTAAAAAAGTCACTGTTGCCTATTAGATCAATATCAGTGTGAACACGTCTGATTGGACTAGATCCATGTTGAGGTGAGACACGTCTGATTGGACTAGATCCACGTTGAGGTGAGACACGTCTGATTGGACTAGATCCACGTTGAGGTGAGACACGTCTGATTGGACTAGATCCACGTTGAGGTGAGACACGTCTGATTGGACTAGATCCACGTTGAGGTGAGACACGTCTGATTGGACTAGATCCATGTTGAGGTGAGACACGTCTGATTGGACTAGATCCATGTTGAGGTGAGACGTCTGATTGGACTAGATCCACGTTGAGGTGAGACACGTCTGATTGGACTAGATCCACGTTGAGGTGAGACACGTCTGATTGGACTAGATCCATGTTGAGGTGAGACACGTCTGATTGGACTAGATCCATGTTGAGGTGAGACACGTCTGATTGGACTAGACCCATGTTGAGGTGAGACACGTCTGATTGGACTAGATCCATGTTGAGGTGAGACACGTCTGATTGGACTAGATCCATGTTGAGGTGAGACACGTCTGATTGGACTAGATCCATGTTGAGGTGAGACACGTCTGATTGGACTAGATCCATGTTGAGAGGGGAGGGGGTAAAGACAAGAGGGTGAGAAGAGGAGATGAGGGGGGAAGAGAAGAGGAGAAGAAAGGGAGAGAAGAGGAGAAGAGAGGGGGAGGAGAGGAGATGGGGGAAAGAGGAGAAGAGGTGGAGAGAAGGGTAGAGGTGGAGGAGAAGAGAGGGGGGAGAGAGGGGAGAAGAAAAGTGAGAGGAGGAGAGGAGTGGACAGGGGGAGGAGAGGAGAGGAGTGGAGGGAGAATGAGAGGGGGAAGAGGGGGGCAGAAGTGGGGAAGGAGAGGAGAGGGTTGGAAAAGATGAGAGGGGAGAAGAGGGGAGGGGAGGGGAGAAGAGATGGGGATAAGAGGAGAGAAGAGGAGAGGGGGAGAGATAGGGGGAGGATAGGAGAAGAGAGGGGGGGTGTGGAGAGGGGGGAGAATAGGAGAGCGGGGAGGGGGAGAAGAGTAGATGAGATGGGGGAGAAGAGAAGGGGGGAGAAGATTGGAAGAGAAGGGAGAGGGGAGAGGAGAAGAGAAGATGGGGGAGAAGAGGGGAGGGGAGAAGGGGGGGAGGAGAAGAGAAGAGAGGGAGAAGAGATGGGGATAAGAGGAGAGAAGAGAAGAGGAGAGGGGGAGAGATAGGGGGAGGATAGGAGAAGAGAGGGGGGGGGTGGAGAGGGGGGAGAATAGGAGAGCGGGGAGGGGGAGAAGAGAAGAGTAGATGAGATGGGGGAGAAGAGAAGGGGGGAGGAAGAGAAGGGAGAGGGGAGAGGAGAAGAGAAGATGGGGGAGAAGAGGAGGGGAGAAGGGGGGGAGGAGAAGAGAAGAGAGGGAGAAGAGGTGGGGAAAGAGGAGAAGAGAGGGGGAGAAGAGGAGAAGAGAAGAGAGGGGGAAAGAGGAGAAGAGAGGGGGAGAAGAGGAGAAGAGAGGGGAAAGAGGAGAAGAGATGAGGAGAAGAAGGGTAGAGGGGGAGAAGAGGAGAAGAGAGGGGGAGAAGAGGTGAACAGAGTGTCAAAAGAGAAGAAGAGAGGGGCGGAAGGGGAGAAGAGGAGAGGAGAGGGTTGGAGAAGAGAGGGAGAGAAGAGAAGAGGTGCAGAAGAGGAAAGGGGAGAAGGGGGGAGAAGATTAGAAAAGAGGTGGAGAAGAGAGAGGAAGAGAAGGGAGAGGGGAGAAGAGAAGATGGGGGAGAAGAGATGGGGAGAAGAGGAGAGAAGAGAGGGGGAGAGAGGAGGGTGTAGAAGAGAGGGGGAGGAGAGGAGAAGAGGGGGGGAGCTGGGAGAGGGGGAGGAGTGTAGAGCAGAGGATAGCGGGGTTGAGAAGGGAGGGACAGAAGAGGAGAAGAGGGGGAGAAGTGGAGAGGGGAGAAGAAAAGTGAGAGGAGAAGGGGAGAGGAGAGGACAGGGGAGAAGAGGAGAGGGGGAGAAGAGGAGAGGAGAGGGGGAGAGATAGGGGGAGGATAGGAGAAGAGAGGGGGGGTGTGGAGAGGGGGGAGAATAGGAGAGCGGGGAGGGGGAGAAGAGAAGAGTAGATGAGATGGGGGAGAAGAGAAGGGGGGAGAAGATTAGAAGAGAGGTGAGGAAGAGAAGGGAGAGGGGAGAGGAGAAGAGAAGATGGGGGAGAAGAGGGGAGGAGAAGAGAAGAGAGGGAGAAGAGATGGGGATAAGAGGAGAGAAGAGAAGAGGAGAGGGGGAGAGATAGGGGGAGGATAGGAGAAGAGAGGGGGGGTGGAGAGGGGGGAAAATAGGAGAGCGGGGAGGGGGAGAAGAGAAAAGTAGATTAGATGGGGGAGAAGAGAAGGGGGGAGAAGATTAGAAGAGAGGTGAGGAAGAGAAGGGAGAGGGGAGAGGAGAAGAGAAGATGGGGGAGAAGAGGGGAGGGGAGAAGGGGGGGAAGAGAAGAGAGGGAGAAGAGATGGGGGAAAGAGGAGAAGAGAGGGGGAGAAAAGAAAAGGGGGAGAAGAGGAGAAGAGAAGAGAGGGGGAAAGAGGAGAAGAGATGAGGAGAAGAGAGGGGGAGAAGAAGGGTAGAGGTGGAGAAGAGGAGAAGAGGTGAACAGAGTGTCAAAAGAGAAGAGAGGGGCGGAAGGGGAGAAGAGGAGAGGAGAGGGTTGGAGAAGAGAGGGAGAGAAGAGAAGAGGGGGAGAAGAGGTGGAGAAGAGGAGAGGGGGAGGGGAGAAGAGGAGAGGTGCAGAAGAGGAAAGGGGAGAAGGGGGGAGAAGATTAGAAAAGAGGTGGAGAAGAGAGAGGAAGAGAAGGGAGAGGGGAGAAGAGAAGATGGGGGAGAAGAGGGGAGGAGAAGAGATGGGGAGAAGAGGAGAGAAGAGAAGAGGAGAGGGGGAGAGAGGAGGGTGTAGAAGAGAGGGGTAGGAGAGGAGAAGAGAGGATAGCGGGGTGGAGAAGGGAGGGGCAGAAGAGGAGAAGAGAGGGGGAGAAGTGGAGAGGGGAGAAGAAAAGTGAGAGGAGAAGGGGAGAGGAGAGGACAGGGGAGAAGAGGAGAGGGGGAGAAGAGGAGAGGAGAGGGGGAAAGAGGAGAGGAGGGAGAATGAGAGGGGGAGAAGAGGAGAATAGAGTGTCAAAAGAGGAGAAGAGAGGGGCAGACGTGGGGAAGGGGAGGAGAGGAGAGAAGAGGAGAGGTGGAGAGGGGGAGTGGAGAGGGGGGAAAGAGGAGAAGAGGGGGGAGGTGTGGAGAGGGGGGAGAATAGGGGAGGGGGAGAAGAGAAGAGTAGATGAGATGGGGGAGAAGAGGAGAGGTGCAGAAGAGGAGAGGGGAGAAGGGGGGAGAAGATTAGAAGAGAGGTGGAGAAGAGAGAGGAGAAGAGAAGAGGGGAGAGGAGAGAAGGTGGGGAGAAGAGGAGAGGGTGAAAAGCAGAGAATTGAAGAGAGGAGAAGAGATGGGGGAAAGAGGAGAAGAGATGGGGAGAAGAGGAGGGGAGAGAAAGAGAGGGGAGGAGAGGAGAAGAGAGGGGGAAAGAAGGGTAGAAGAGGAGAAGAGATGGGGATAAGAGGAGAGAAGAGAAGAGTAGAGGGGGGGGAGAGAAGAGAGGGGGAGGAGAGGAGAAGAGAGGGGGAGAAGAGGAGAAAAGAGAGGGAGCTGGGAGAGTGGGAGGAGTGTAGAGGAGAGGAGAGTGGGGTGGAGAAGGGAGGGGCAGAAGAGGAGAAGAGAGGGGGAAAAGAGGGGGAGAAGTGGAGAGGGGAGAAGAAAAGTGAAAGGAGGAGAGGAGAGGACAGGGGGAGAAGAGAAGAGGAGTGGAGGGAGAATGAGAGGGGGAGAAGAGGAGAATAGATTGTCAAAAGAGGAGAAGAGAGGGGCAGAAGTGGGGAAGGAGAGGAGAGGAGAGGGGAGAAGATTAGAAGAGAGGTGAAGAAGAGAAGGGAGAGGAGAGGAGAAGAGAAAAGAAGAGGGGGAGTAGGGGGGGAGAAGAGGAGAATTGAAGAGAGGAGAGGAGAGCAGGGAAAGAGGAGAAGAGATGGGGAGAGAGGGGAAGGAGAAGAGGAGAAGAGATGGGGAAAGAGGAGAAGAGAGCGGGGAAAGAGGAGAAGAGAGGGATAGAAGAGAAGAGTAGAGGTGGAGAAGAGGAGAAGAGAGGAGAGGAGAAGAGATGGGGAAAGAGGAGATGAGATGGGGAGAAGAGAGGGGGAAAGAGGAGAAGAGAGGGGGAGAAGAAGGGGAGAGGTGGAGAAGAGGAGAGGAGGGGGGAGGGGAAGAGAGGAGGGTGTAGAATAGAGGGGGAGAAGAGGAGAAGAGAGGGGGAGGAGAGGGAGAAGAGGAGAAGGGAGGGGGAGCTGGGAGAGGGGAGGAGTGTAGATGAGAGGAGAGCGGGGTGGAGACGGGAGGGGCAGAAGAGGAGAAGAGAGGGGGAGAAGAAAAGTGAGAGGAGAGGGGGAGAAGAGGAGAGGGGGAGAAGAGGAGAGAGGGAGAAAGAGAGGGGCAGAAGAGGAGAGGGAAAGGGTGAGAAGAGGAGAGGGGAGGAGTGGGGGAACAGAGGAGAAGAGAGGGTGAGAAGAGGAGAAGAGTGGGTGAGAAGAGGAGAAGAGAGGGGGAGAAGGGGGGTAGAAGAGAGTGGGAGAAAAGGAGAAGAGGGGGGAGAAGAGAAGATGAGGAGAGGGGGAGGAGAGAGGGAGAAGAGAGGGGAAGATTAGTAGAAGAGAGAGGGAGAAGTGGAGTAGAGATGGGGAGAAGAGGAGAAGAGAGGACAATAAGAGGAGAAGTGAGGGAGAGGAGAGGGGGAGAGGAATAGGAGAGGGGGGAGAAGAGAAGAGGGGAGGAGAGAGTGATAAGAGGAGAGGAGAGGAGAGGAGAGGGGAGGGGAGGGGAGGGGAGGGGAGAAGAGGAGTTGGTGGATTATGAAATTTGACAATCTGACTTGGAAAGGTGGTATCCTATGATGTTGTCATGTTGAAAGTCACTGAGCTCTTCATTAAGGCCATTCTACTGACAATGTTTGTCTATGGAGATTGCATGGCTGGGTGCTTGATTTAAAATCATCTGTCAGGAAGGGGTGTGGCTGAAATAGAATCCACTAATTTGAAGGGGTGTCCACATACTTTTGTATATATAGTGTATGTACACATGGGTTGTTGCACCATACCAACTGATAAACCTGTCTTCCCATCACATCATGAAAGGTCATGTTGATGTTCATTTAAACTCTGTCTCTCTCTTCCTCTGCCTCCTCCCTTTCTCCTCTGTCTCTCTCTTCCTCTGACTCCTCCCTTTCTCCTCTGTCTCTCTCTTCCTCTGACTCCTCCCTTTCTCCTCTGTCTCTCTCTTCCTCTGACTCCTCCCTTTCTCCTCTGTCTCTCTCTTCCTCTGACTCCTCCCTTTCTCCTCTGTCTCTCTCTTCCTCTGCCTCCTCCCTTTCTCCTCTGTCTCTCTCTTCCTCTGCCTCCTCCCTTTCTCCTCTGTCTCTCTCTTCCTCTGACTCCTCCCTTTCTCCTCTGTCTCTCTCTTCCTCTGACTCCTCCCTTTCTCCTCTGTCTCTCTCTTCCTCTGACTCCTCCCTTTCTCCTCTGTCTCTCTCTGTCTCTGTCTCTCTCTTTCTCCTCAGATCTCCAGGCTCAAAGCGTCCGTCCACCAGGTAGGTAGAGTATAAATCTACAGTGATTATAGCAGTTCAATATTAGTCAACTTTATTATCCCACATGGAGAAATTCATGTGTCCATACAAACTATTCTAAATCCCAATAACATGTAGTGTTTTATGGAACTACTAATACTTGTCAACCACAAAGCATTACTACTGTTAGAATAACAGAATCACTGTCATCATCTGTCCTCACCACTGTGTTTTCCTCTCTGCTGTTTACAGCTGAATACTCAGTCAGACTGGTGGATGGGACCACTTCCTGTTCTGGGACAGTGGAAGTCTTCTCCAGAGGAGAGTGGTTGGGTCTATGTTCTAGTTGGTGGACCATGATGAGAGAGACTAAGGTTGTGTGTAGAGAGCTGGACTGTGGGAATCCTGTAGCTGAATCTAGAGGACGTCTGATTGAAGATGGAAGAATAGGAGTCAGACTGGATGGTTGCTATGGAAATGAGTCTTCTATTAGACGTTGTACCAGCATAATACCTGGTGTCTGTGATGGTGAATATTATCATCATGTGACCTGTTCAGGTAAGAGACTGGTCATATTGAGAGATTTATTTGTACATTATACAATATTACCATGTATCATGTGTTTTTATTTCATTTAAATAGAGGGAGAGATGTCAGATGTATTTAAACATTATATTTGTGTTTGTCATATTGGTTTATGGGAGATGTTCATGGGCAGATCATTGTAGTTCAGATGGTACTGAAGTGAAGCTGCCTGATGGATGTCCAGCTGTTTATTTTCTATAAAGTGAAGTGAACTTATTCCTGTCTCCTGCCTGCATTATTCCCAACCCGATCCTGAGTGACTAAGAACCCATTTCTACCTCTTACAGTATCAAACATAGCAAACTACAATCTTTTATCCAACATATTTGTGTTTAGTCCTTGACAGTGTCATCAACAAAACTGATTGAATGTTCAACCAACTCTTTTTCTCCAGAGTCTGTGCGGCTTGTGGATGGAGCTGGTCTCTGCTCTGGGAGAGTGGAGGTGAAGTCCAATCAGTCCTGGGCCTCAGTGTGTGAAGCTGACTTTGACCGGCAGGATGCAGAGGTAGTCTGTGGGGAGCTTGGCTGTGGGGCTCCTGCAGCTCTACAGGGGGGGCTCTATGGAGGAGGTGAGGGTCAGACCTGGGATAAAGAGTTCCAGTGTAAAGGCAATGAGTCCCTTCTCCTGGACTGTGACACCTCAGACAGAAAACACAACACCTGCCTACCTGGTAATGCTGTTGGACTCACCTGCTCAGGTAAGAAACAGTTTGTCACTCAATCAACATTGTTTCTCACCTGGAGTGAAGAATATGAGAGACAATATAGGTGTGTTTTAGTGAGAAAATAGTAAGATTACTGTCTCTCTCTTTTCTTTTCTCAGAGCCTGATGATGTGAGGCTGGTGGGAGGAGGCAGTCGCTGTGCTGGTGGAGTGGAGCAGTACGACCAGGGAGAGTGGAGGACTGTGGGAGCTGAGGACAGGGACCAGGAGGATGTAGCTGCAGTAGTGTGTAGACAGCTGGGTTGTGGCTCCACTGTTTCAGTACTACCTGGATACACCACTAGAGGGTTTTTAGTTTCCTGTTCTGGGTCTGAGTCTTCACTGAGGGAGTGTAGAAGAATCTATGATCTCCTTCCTGGACTCACAGTGATCTGCTCAGGTAATAACAAGATATTATAATTATATTCAACTGATTTCCTTCATTCATACAACTTCCTCTGCACCTCTCATGATGACTGTTTAGCTTGTCAGTCTGCTTTACTAAATAGATCACCCAGTCAAGTAGGAATCAAATACAACTTAAATATCCCAGAATGCTTTTGTATTTGAGTGTTATCTCAGTGAACGTCTCTACTCACTACCACTGTCACATGTCATGTTATTGTCATATCTAAATGAGGAAAGTAGTTGAGGAGCTACGTTTTCTTTTTCTCTCCTCTTGTTCCAGATGTCCTGCTTAAGCCTGATATCAACATATGTTGTCTCAGTGACTGTAGGCCCACTACTCATGTTGCCCTGTGAGGGAGGGTGGCTAGCACTGTTACATGCTGATGTTATTGTCATATCTATAGGAAACTAGTTGAAGAGGTTTTTCTTCTTCTCTTTTATTGTTATAAAATATAATGGCGCCTTTGGAAATGGCAGCAGTTTTACGGGGGACTAACCATTTGTACTCTTATGAGGGGGGTGTTTGTGACTTATTTTGTACATAATGTTTCTGCCACCGTCTCTTATGGCAAAAAAGAGCTTCTGGATATCAGGACAGCGATCACTCACCTCGGATTAGACAAAAAAATAAATAATTCTTATGTTTCACGGAATCGTGGCTGAATGATGACATGGATACTCAGATAGCAGGATATACGCTGCACCAGCTAGATAGAACAGCACAGTAAGACGAGGGGGGGCGGTCTGTGCATATTTGTGAACAACAGCTGGTGCACGAAATCTAAGGAAGTCTCTAGATTTTGCTCGCCTGAAGTAGAGTATCTTATGATAAACTGTAGGCCACATTATTTGCCAAGAGAGTTTTCATCTATACTCTTCGTGGCTGTTTATTTACCACTACAGACGGATGCTGGTACTAAGACCGCACTCAGTCAGCTGTATAAGGAAAAGAGCAAACAGGAAACCACTCACCCAGAGGCGGCGCTCCTAGTGGCCGGAGACTTTAATGCAGGGAAACTTAAATCAGTTTTACCTAATTTCTATCAACATGTTAAATGCGCAACCAGAGTGAAAAAAAATTGGATCACCTCTGCTCCACACACAGAGACACATACAAAGCTCTCCCTCGCCCTCCATTTGGTAAATCTGACCACAATACTATCCTCCTGATTCCTGCTTACAAGCTAAAATTAAAGCAGGAAGCACCAGTGACTCTGGTTTTTTAAAAAGTGGTCAGATAAAGCAGATGCTAAACTACAGGACTGTTTTGCTATCACAGACTGGAACATGTTCCGGGATTCTTCCGATTGCATTGAGGAGTACACCACATCATTCACTGGCTTTATAAATATCTTCATCAGGGACATCATCCCCACAGTAGCTGTACGTACATACACCAACCAGAAGCCATGAATTACAGGAAACATTCGCACTGAGCTAAAGGGTAGAGCTGCCGCTGTCAAGGTGCTGGACTCTAACCCGGAAGCTGATAAGAAATCCTGCTATGCCCTCCGACGAACCATCAAACAAGCAAAACGTCAATACAGGGCTAAGACTGAATCATACTACACCAACTCCAATGCAGGGCTTGCAAACTATTACAGACTACTGTCATGACGTCGCCTGCTTGGGTATTGCAAACCTCACCACCCCCTCTCCCTGCCTCTTCAACCCATGCTGTGGTCACAGAGAGGTCGTAAATTCCTGAGAATCTCCTCATGGCCCAAAAGTATTAGACAGAGGGTAAACTTTCAGGACAAAGGAATTCTCTTCCACCTCACAGAACTTGAGGTACGAACATATTTCATATTCCTGCAAAAGTATGAGAGCTCGGTGGAGAGTCCAGCTATGAACCGGTCCATTTGTCACCACGTAGGAAACTCATGTGAGACTGTGGGACTACATTACCATATCGCTGTTTATATAATAACCTCAGATATGAGGTTTACATCTGTTTGTTGTATAAAATGAATGAGTGAGTATGATACTGTTTGTATAATTGTGTAATATGATTTTGGACTGTTTAATTAAGAAAAATACAAATACCTTTTTGATTTGAACTAAATCCAAGGACCGCCCTGAGCCCAGTATGGGTCAGAGACCATGGGACCACCCCTCTCTGCTATCTGAATAAAAGCCAACTCTAAGAAATTACCATTGAGACCATGTTTATCCTCCAAGGAGGAGAACGAAGGTTGAGTATAATTGCTGAATCTTTAACCATACCACGTGGTTAAAACTCTTATACGAATCATAACAAGTCTTTGATATTGACTACTAGTCTGCAGCTAGGAATTCGGTATCATTGAACGCGAAGAAAGACAACCGCCGAAACAAGCATTCTATAACGAATGTCACTCTGAACAATCCACAATAACTACAACAGAAGGAGCTCCAACAAAACGAACTTCTCTCCAACGATCAAGACGACACACATGAGCGTAAATATATATATATATTGATTGCAATTGTTCCCGAATGAGTGAGCGTTCATGTGTAAGGATCAGCATGTCAATTGTTATAATTATGGACTCTGTAGTGAATTCTTAGTCGAACGCCATTTTCCCTTTGTCTAACAGCCGCCATGCCGGTTCAGCCCACTAGGGCATATTTCTCCTATCATTTCATGTAACTATTTTAAGTTTGTTTGTTTGTTTATGCATTTCTGTGAATTAATTAGTTAGTAATAAATAAATGATTTAAGACAATTGATGTATGAATGACTCATAGTGAAGACTGGGTTCGTGCAGATAATCAACAATTTACGACGTTTGGAATGAGACTAACGTGAGGTAAAAATAAATAAATCATTAATCAGAAGACTATTGATCAGATATGAAAATATCTGAAAGGTTATATTGGGAAATTATAACTTTGTAATCTAATAACTTTCCCTGGTGCCCTCGAATTCATAGTTAATTAGTTACGTTATTACTCAAGTGATCGCGTAATCCCTAACTACAGGAATCTTTGATAAAAACTATAAGTCTTCAATTTAACAAAGACACGACACTACAAAGGAAGCACTTCCGCGAGCTTCCCAGTGAGAGGAGCCTAAAAGATGAGCTAAATCACTTCTGTGCTCGCTTCGAGGCAAGCCACACTGAGGCATGCATGAGAGCACCAGCTGTTCTGGATGACTGTGTGATCACGCTCTCAGTAGTCGATGTGAGTAAGACATTTAAACAGGTCAACATTCACAAGGCCGCAGGGCCAGACAGATTACCAGGACGTGTGCTCCGTGCTTGTGCTGACCAACTGGCAGGTGTCTTCACTGACATTTTCAACATGTCCCTGATTGAGTCTGCAATACCAACATGTTTCAAGCAGACCACCATAGTCCCTGTGCCCAAGAAGACTAAGGCAACCTGCCTAAATGACTACAGACCCATAGCACTCACGTCCGTAGCCATGAAGTGATTTGAAAGGCTGGTCAAGGCTCACTTCAACACCATTATCCCAGAAACCCTAGACCCACTCCAATTTCCATACCGCCCCAACAGATCCACAGATGATGCAATCTCTATTACACTTAACACTGCCCTTTCCCACCTGGACAAAAGGAACACCTATGTGAGAATGTTATTCATTGACTACAGCTCAGCATTCAACACCATAGTACCCTCAAAGCTCATCACTAAGCTAAGGATCTTGGGACTAAACACCTCCGTCTACAACTGGATCCTGGACTTCCTGACCGGCCGCCCCCAGGTGGTGAGGGTAGGTAGCAACACATCTGCCACGCTGAACCTCAACACTGGAGCCCCTCAGGGTTTCATGCTCAGTCCCCTCCTGTACTCCCTGTTCACCCACGACTGCGTGGCCAGGCACGACTCCAACACCATCATTAAGTTTGCAGACAACAGAGACAACAACAAGCCTATAGGGAGGACGTCAGAGACCTGGCCGGGTGGTGTCAGAATAACAACCTGTCCCTCAACGTAACCAAGACAAAGGAGATGATTGTGGACTAAAGGAAAAGGAGGACCGAGCACGCCCCCATTCTCATCGACGGGGCTGTAGTGGAGCTGGTTGAGAGCTTCAAGTTCCTTGGTGTCCACATCACCAACAAACTAGAATGGTCCAAACACACCAAGACAGTCGTAAAGAGGGCATGACAAAACCTATTCCCAGTCTGGAAACTAAAAAGATTTGGCATGGGTCCTCAGATCCTCAAAAGGTACTACAGCTGCATCATCGAGAGCATCCTGACTGGTTGCATCACTGCCTGGTATGGCAACTGCTCAGCCTCCAACCGCAAGGCCCTACAGAGGGTAGTGCCAGTATGGCCCAGTACATCACTGGGGCTAAGCTGCACGGTGTCAGAGGAAGGCCCTAAACAATAATCAAAGACCCAGCCTCCCCAGTCATAGACTGTTCTCTCTACCACCGCACGGCAAGCGTTACCGGAGTGCCAAGTCTAGTACCAAAAGGCTTATTAACAGTTTTTACCCCCAATCCGTAAGACTCCTGAACAGGGCATCAAATGACTACCCGGACTTTTACGCTGCTGGTACTTTCTGTTTATCATATGTGCATAGTCACCTTAACTATACATTCTTTGCACATACTACCTCAATTAGCCCGACTAACCAGTGCCTGTATATCCTGTCTAGCCCCCCACATTCCACTGAAAAGCGCGCGAAATTCAAAAATATTTTTTTGAAATATTTAACTTTCACACATTAACAAGTCCAATACAGCATTTGAAAGATAAACATCTTGTGAATCCAGCCAACATGTCCGATTTTTAAAATGTTTTACAGCGAAAACACCACGTATATTTATGTTAGCTCACCACCAAATACAAAAAAGGACAGACATTTTTCACAGCACAGGTAGCCTTCACAAAACCAACCTAACTAACCAAGATCCAACCAAACTAACCAAGAAACAACTTCATCAGATGACAGTCCTATAACATGTTACACACTAAATCTATGTTTTGTTCGAAAAATGTGCATATTTCAGGTATAAAACAGTTTTACATTGATGCTACCATCACAGCTACCGTCAGAAATAGCACCGAAGCAACCAGAGTAATTACAGACACCAACGTCAAATACCTAAATACTCATCATAAAACATTTCTGAAAAATATATGGTGTATAGCAAATGAAAGACAAAGATCTTGTGAATACAGCCAATATTTCCGAGTTTTACAGCGAAAACACAATATAGCGTTATATTAGCTTACTACAATAGCTAACACACAGCATTGATTCCAGGTAAACGGTAGCGATAGCACAGTTCGACAGATATATAAAGTAGCATCCCAAAATGGGTCCTACTTTTGCTGATCTTCCATCAGAATGTTGTACAAGGGGTCCTTTGTCCAGAACCGTCGTTGTTTGGATTCAGAACGACCTCTTTCCCTCTTGAATTAGCAAGCACACTAGCCAAGTGGTGCTAAGCTCTCTTTCGTGAACAAAGTCAAACAACACAACACGCCTAACGTCCCGAATAAATTTCAATAATCTATTAAGACTATATTGAAAAAACATACTTTACGATGATATTGTAACATGTATCAAATAAAATCAAAGCCGGAGATAGTATTCGCCTATAACGACAGCTTTCCAGAAGGCGATTCCAGGTTCATCTTCGCGCTTTCGAAAAAACAGGAAATGGCAGACACGTCATTCCAAGAGGATTTATTCCACCTCAGACCAAGATAATCAACTCATTTCTTCTCTCACTTCCTCTTGACATCTAGGGGAAGGTGTATGACGTGCTTGTATACCAATACGCATCATGCCCATTTATAGGCAAGCCCTTGAACAGAGACCTCGAGTTCAGAAATCTCACTTCCTGATAGGAAGTGGGCTGCAGAATGAGTTCTGTTTCACTTAGAGAAATAATTCAAACAGTTTTAGAAACTAGAGAGTGTTTTCTATCCAATAGTAATAATAATATGCATATTGTACGAGCAAGAATTGAGTACGAGGCCGTTTGAAATGGGCACCTTTTATCAGAGCTACTCAATACTGCCCCTGCAGCCAGAAGAAGTTTAACTAAAGGCACATCTCAATATGTGATCCAGGTGCCTTAGTGTTCCTATAAAAACGTGTGTCCAAACTCAGCATTAAATAGTATCTAATCAGAATAGTGTACAGAGATAAGTTATTGCACCTATTGAAATGTAATGTGTTTTTTAGTGTTTATTCTGTTGCATTAAAAAAGTAACTGTTGCCTATTAGATCAATATCAGTGTGAACACGTCTGATTGGACTAGATCCATGTTGAAGTGAGACATGTCTGATTGGACTAGATCCACGTTGAGGTGAGACACGTCTGATTGGACTAGATCCATGTTGAGGTGAGACACGTCTGATTGGACTAGACCCATGTTGAGGTGAGACACGTCTGATTGGACTAGATCCATGTTGAGGTGAGACGTCTGATTGGACTAGATCCATGTTGAGGTGAGACACGTCTGATTGGACTAGATCCATGTTGAGGTGAGACACGTCTGATTGGACTAGACCCATGTTGAGGTGAGACACGTCTGATTGGACTAGATCCATGTTGAGGTGAGACACGTCTGATTGGACTAGATCCATGTTGAGGTGAAACACGTCTAATTGGACTAGATCCGTTTTGAGGTGAGACACGTCTGATTGGACTAGATCCATGTTGAGGTGAGACACATCTGATTGGACTAGATCCGTGTTGAGGTGAGACACGTCTGATTGGACTAGATCCATGTTGAGGTGAGACACGTCTGATTGGACTAGATCCATGTTGAGGTGAGACACGTCTGATTGGACTAGATCCATGTTGAGGTGAAACACGTCTGATTGGACTAGATCCGTTTTGAGGTGAGACACGTCTGATTGGACTAGATCCATGTTGAGATGAGACACAAAGAGGAGAAGAGGTGGGGGTAAGAGGAGAAGAGGTGGGGAGAAGAGGAGAAGAGGTGGGGAGAAGAGGAGAAGAAATGGGGGAAAGAGGAGAAGAGGTGGGGGAAAGAGGAGAAGAGGTGGGGGAAAGAGGAGAAGAGGTGGGGAGAAGAGGAGAAGAAAGGGAGAGAAGAGGGAGAGGAGAAGAGATGGGGGGAAGAGGAGAAGAGATGGGGGAAAGAGGAGAAGAGGTGGGGGAAAGAGGAGAAGAGGTGGGGGAAAGAGGAGAAGAGGTGGGGGAAAGAGGAGAAGAGAGGGGGAGAAGAGATGGGGGGAAGAGGAGAAGAGATGGGGGAAAGAGGAGAAGAGGTGGGGGAAAGAGGAGAAGAGGTGGGGGGAAGAGGAGAAGAGATGGGGAGAAGAGGAGAAGAGATGGGGGAAAGAGGAGAAGAGGTGGGGAGAAGAGGAGAAGAGGTGGGGAAAAGAGGAGAAGAGATGGGGGAAAGAGGAGAAGAGATGGGGAGAAGAGGGGGAGGAGAAGAAGTGGGGAGAAGAGGAGAAGAGAGGAGAAGAGGTGGGGGAAAGAGGAGAAGAGAGGAGAAGAGGTGGGGGAAAGAGGAAAAGAGGTGGGGGAAAGAGGAGAAGAGAGGAGAAGAGGTGGGGGAAAGAGGAGAAGAGAGGAGAAGAGGTGGGAGAAAGAAGAGAAGAGATGGGGGAAAGAGGAGAAGAGGTGGGGGGAAGAGGAGATGAGGTGGGGGGAAGAGGGGGAGGAGAAGAGATGGGGGAAAGAGGAGAAGAGGTGGGGGAAAGAGGAGAAGAGGTGGGGGAAAGAGGAGAAGAGGTGGGGAGAAGAGGAGAAGAGAGGGGGGAAAGAGGAGAAGAGGTGGGGGAAAGAGGAGAAGAAAGGGAGAGAAGAGGAGAAGAGGAGAAGAGATGGGGAGAAGAGGAGAAGAGATGGGGGAAAGAGGAGAAGAGAGGAGAAGAGTTGGGGGAAAGAGGAGAAGAGAGGAGAAGAGGTGGGGGAAAGAGGAGAAGAGGTGGGGGGAAGAGAAGAGGTGGGGGGAAGAGGGGGAGGAGAAGAGATGGGGGAAAGAGGAGAAGAGGTGGGGGAAAGAGGAGAAGAGGTGGGGGAAAGAGGAGAAGAGGTGGGGGGAAGAGGAGAAGAGGTGGGGGGAAGAGGGGGAGGAGAAGAGATGGGGGAAAGAGGAGAAGAGGTGGGGGAAAGAGGGGAAGAGGTGGGGGAAAGAGGAGAAGAGTAGGGGAGAAGAGGAGAAGAGAGAGGGGAAAGAGGAGAAGAGGTGGGGGAAAGAGGAGAAGAGGTGGGGAGAAGAGATGGGGAAAGAGGAGAAGAGATGGGGGAAAGAGGAGAAGAGATGGGGAGAAGAGGAGAAGAGAGAGGGGAAAGAGGAGAAGAGGTGGGGGAAAGAGGAGAAGAGGTGGGGGAAAGAGGAGAAGAGGTGGGGAGAAGAGGAGAAGAAAGGGAGAGAAGAGGAGAAGAGGTGGGGGAAAGAGGAGAAGAGATGGGGGAAAGAGGAGAAGAGATGGGGAGAAGAGGAGAAGAAAGGGAGAGAAGAGGAGAAGAGGTGGGGGAAAGAGGAGAAGAGAGGGGGAGGAGAAGAGGTGGGGAGAAGAGGAGAAGAGGTGGGGGAAAGAGGAGAAGAGGTGGGGGAAAGAGGAGAAGAGGTGGGGGAAAGAGGAGAAGAGGTGGGGAGAAGAGGAGAAGAGAGGAGAGGAGAAGAGGTGGGGAGAAGAGGAGAAGAGATGGGGGAAAGAGGAGAAGAGATGGGGGAAAGAGGAGAAGAGGTGGGGGAAAGAGGAGAAGAGATGGGGAGAAGAGGAGAAGAGATGGGGAGAAGAGGAGAAGAGGTGGGGGAAAGAGGAGAAGAGATGGGGAGAAGAGGGGGAGGAGAAGAGATGGGGGAAAGAGGAGAAGAGGTGGGGAGAAGAGGAGAAGAGATGGGGGAAAGAGGAGAAGAGTAGGGGGAAAGAGGAGAAGAGATGGGGAGAAGAGGAGAAGAGATGGGGGAAAGAGGAGAAGAGTAGGGGGAAAGAGGAGAAGAGGTGGGGGGAAGAGGAGAAGAGAGGGGGAGAAGAGGGGGAGGAGAAGAGAGGGGGAGGAGAGGAGAAGAGGGAGAGAAGGGTAGAGGTGGAGGAGAGGAGAAGAGAAGAGAGGGGTAGAAGAGGGAGAAAAGGAGAAGAGAGGGGGTAGAGAGGGGAGAAGAAAGGTGAGAGGAGGAGAGGAGTGGAGGGAGAATGAGAGGGGCAGAAGTGGGGAAGGGGAGGAGAGGAGAGTGTTGGAAAAGATGAGAGGGGAGAAGAGGGGAGGGGAAGGGAGAAGAGTGGGAGAAGAGGGGCAAAAGAGGAGAAGAGAGGGGGGGGTGGAGAGGGGGGAGAATAGGAGAGCAGGGACGGGGAGAAGAGAAGAGTAGATGAGATGGGGGAGAAGAGAAGGGGGGAGAAGATTAGAAGAGAGGTGAGGAAGAGAAGGGAAAGGGGAGAGGAGAAGAGAAGATGGGGGAGAAAAGGGGAGGGGAGAAGGGGGGGAGGAGAAGAGAAGAGAGGGAGAAGAGATGGGGGAAAGAGGAGAAGAGAGGGGGAGAAGAGAAGAGAGGGGGAGAAGAGAAGAGAGGGGGAAAGAGGAGAAGAGATGAGGAGAAGAGAGGGGGAGAAGAAGGGTAGAGGTGGAGAAGAGGAGAAGAGAGGGGGATACGAGGAGAGAGGAGAGGGGGAGAAGAGTAGAGGGGGGAGGGGAAGAGATGAGAGGAGTGGAGGGAGAATGAGAGGGGGAGAAGAGGTGAACAGTGTCAAAAGAGAAGAAGAGAGGGGCGGAAGGGGAGAAGAGGAGAGAAGAGGGGGAGAAGAGTAGATGAGATGGGAGAAGGGGGAGAAGAGGAGAGGTGCAGAAGAGGAGAGGGAGAAGGGGGGAGAAGATTAGAAAAGAGGTGGAGAAGAGAGAGGCAGAGAAGGGAGAGAGGAGAAGAGAAGATGAGGGAGAAGAGGGGAGGAGAAGAGATGTGGAGAAGAGAGGGGGGAAAGAGGAGAAGAGATGGGGATAAGAGGAGAGAAGAGGAGAGGGGGAGAGAGGAGGGTGTAGAAGAGAGGGGGAGGAGAGGAGAAGAGAGGGGGAGAAGAGAGGGGGAGCTGGGAGAGGGGGAGGAGTGTAGAGGAGAGGAGAGCGGGGTGGAGAAGGGAGGGGCAGAAGAGGAGAAGAGAGGGGGAGAAGTGGAGAGGGGAGAAGTAAAGTGAGAGGAGAAGGGGAGAGGAGAAGACAGGGGGAGAAGAGGAGAGAAGGGAGAATGAGAGGGGGAGAAGAGGAGAATAGAGTGTCAAAAGAGGAGAAGAGAGGGGCAGAAGTGGGGAAGGGGAGGAGAGGAGAGAAGAGGATATGTGGAGAAGAGGAGAGGTGGAGAAGAGGAGAGGGGGAGTGGAGAGGGGGGAAAGAGGAGAAGAGGGGGGAGAAGAGGAGAAGAGAGGGGGAGGTGTGGAGAGGGGGGAGAATAGGGGAGGGGGAGAAGAGAAGAGTAGATGAGATGGGGGAGAAGAGGAGAGGTGCAGAAGAGGAGAGGGGAGAAGGGGGGAGAAGATTAGAAGAGAGATGGAGAAGAGAGAGGAAGATAAGGGAGAGAGGAGAGGAGAAGAGAAGATGGGGGAGAAGAGGGGAGAGGAGAGAAGGGGGGAGAAGAGGAGAGGGTGAGAAGCAGAGAATTGAAGAGAGGAGAGGAGAAGAGATGGGGGAAAGAGGAGAAGAGATGGGGAGAAGAGGAGAAGCGGAGAAGAGAGGGGGAGAAGAGGAGAAGAGAGGAAGAGAGGGGAGGAGAAGAGATGGGGAGAAGAGAGGGGGGGAAAGAGGAGAAGAGAGGGGGAGATGAAGGGTAGAAGAGGAGAAGAGATGGGGATAAGAGGAGAGAAGAGAAGAGAAGAGGGGGAGAAGAGTAGAGGACAGGGGGAAAGAGAAGAGAGGGGGAGGAGAGGAGAAGAGAGGGGGAGAAGAGGAGAAAAGAGGGGGAGCTGGGAGAGTGGGAGGAGTGTAGAGGAGAGGAGAGCGGGGTGGAGAAGGGTGGGGCAGAAGAGGAGAAGAGAGGGGGAAAAGAGGAGAAAGAGAGGGGGAGAAGTGGAGAGGGGAGAAGAAAAGTGAAAGGAGGAGAGGAGAGGACAGGGGGAGAAGAGGAGAGGAGAGGAGAGGGGAGGAGAGGGGAGAAGAGGAGTTGGTGGATTATGAAATTTGACCATCTGACTTGGAAAGGTGGTATCCTATGATGTTGTCATGTTGAAAGTCACTGAGCTCTTCATTAAGGCCATTCTACTGACAATGTTTGTCTATGGAGATTGCATGGCTGAGTGCTTGATTTAATACATCTGCCAGGAAGGGGTGTGGCTGAAATAGAATCCACTCATTTGAAGGGTGTCCACATACTTTTGTATATATAGTGTATGTACACATGGGTGTTGTTGCACCATACCAACGATAAGCCTGTCTTCCCATCACATCATGAAAGGTCATGTTGATGTTCATTTAACCTCTGTCTCTCTCTTCCTCTGACTCCTCCCTTTCTACTCTGTCTCTCTCTTCCTCTGACTCCTCCCTTTCTCCTCTGTCTCTCTCTTCCTCTGACTCCTCCCTTTCTCCTCTGTCTCTCTCTTCCTCTGACTCCTCCCTTTCTCCTCTGTCTCTCTCTTCCTCTGACTCCTCCCTTTCTCCTCTGTCTCTCTCTTCCTCTGACTCCTCCCTTTCTCCTCTGTCTCTCTCTTCCTCTGACTCCTCCCTTTCTCCTCTGTCTCTCTCTTCCTCTGACTCCTCCCTTACTCCTCTGTCTCTCTCTTCCTCTGACTCCTCCCTTTCTCCTCTGTCTCTCTCTTCCTGACTCCTCCCTTTCTCCTCTGTCTCTCTCTTCCTCTGACTCCTCCCTTTCTCCTCTGTCTCTCTCTTCCTCTGACTCCTCCCTTTCTCCTCTGTCTCTCTCTTCCTCTGACTCCTCCCTTTCTCCTCTGTCTCTCTCTTCCTCTGTCTCCCCCCTTTCTCCTCTGTCTCTCTCTTCCTCTGACTCATCCCTTTCTCCTCTGTCTCTCTCTTCCTCTGACTCCTCCCTTTCTCCTCTGTCTCTCTCTTCCTCTGCCTCCCTTTCTCCTCTGTCTCTCTCTTCCTCTGACTCCTCCCTTTCTCCTCTGTCTCACTCTTCCTCTGACTCCTCCCTTTCTCCTCTGTTTCTCTCTTTCTCCTCAGATCTCCAGGCTCAATGCGTCAGTCCACCAGGTAGGTAGAGTATAAATCTACAGTGATTATAGCAGTTCAATATTAGTCAACTTTATTATCCCACATGAAGAAATTCATGTGTCCATACAAACCATTCTAAAACCCAATAACAAGTAGTGTTTTATGGAACTACTAATACTTGTCAACCACAAAGCATTACTGCTGTTAGAATAACAGAATCACTGTCATAATCTGTCCTCACCACTGTGTTTTCCTCTCTGCTGTTTACAGCTGAAGACTCAGTCAGACTGGTGGATGGAACCACTTCCTGTTCTGGGACAGTGGAAGTCTTCTACAGAGGAGAGTGGTCAGGTGTATGTTTTAGTTGGTGGAGCATGAGAGAGACCAAGGTTGTGTGTAGAGAGCTGGACTGTGGGAATCCTGTAGCTGAATCTAGAGGACCTCTGGTTGAAGATGGAAGAAGAGGAGTCAGACTGGGTGGTTGCTATGGAAATGAGTCTTCTATTAGACAGTGTATCATCAGAGGAGGACGTGGTGTCTGTGATGGTGAATATTATCATCATGTGACCTGTTCAGGTAAGAGACTAGTCATATTGAGAGATTTATTTGTACATTATACAATATTAATTAACATGTATCATGTTTTATGTGTTTTTTATTTCACTTAAATAGAGGGAGAGATGTCAGATGTATTTAAACATTATATTTGTGTTTGTCATATTGGTTTATGGGAGATGTTCATGGGCAGATCATTGTAGTTCAGATGGTACTGAAGTGAAGCTGCCTGATGGATGTCCAGCTGTTTATTTTCTATAAAGTGAAGTGAACTTATTCCTGTCTCCTGCCTGCATTATTCCCAACCCGATCCTGAGTGACTAAGAACCCATTTCTACCTATTACAGTATCAAAAATAGCAAACTACAATCTTTTATCCAACATATTTGTGTTCAGTCCTTGACAGTGTCAACAAAACTGATTGAATGTTCAACCAACTCTTTTTCTCCAGAGTCTGTGCGGCTTGTGGATGGAGCTGGTCTCTGCTCTGGGAGAGTGGAGGTGAAGTCCAATCAGTCCTGGGCCTCAGTGTGTGAAGCTGACTTTGACCGGCAGGATGCAGAGGTAGTCTGTGGGGAGCTTGGCTGTGGGGCTCCTGCAGCTCTACAGGGGGGGCTCTATGGAGGAGGTGAGGGTCAGACCTGGGATAAAGAGTTCCAGTGTAAAGGCAAAGAGTCCCTTCTCCTGGACTGTGACACCTCAGACAGAAAACACAACACCTGCCTACCTGGTAATGCTGTTGGACTCACCTGCTCAGGTAAGAAACAGTTTGTCACTCAATCAACATTGTTTCTCACCTGGAGTGAAGAATATGAGAGACAATATAGGTGTGTTTTAGTGAGAAAATAGTAAGATTACTGTCTCTCTCTTTTCTTTTCTCAGAGCCTGATGATGTGAGGCTGGTGGGAGGAGGCAGTCGCTGTGCTGGTGGAGTGGAGCGGTACGACCAGGGAGAGTGGAGGACTGTGGGAGCTGGTGACGAGGACCAGGAGGATGTAGCTGCAGTAGTGTGTAGACAGCTGGGTTGTGGCTCCAATGTTTCAGTACTAACTGGAAACACCACTAGAGGTGTTGAAGTTATCTGTTCTGGGTCTGAGTCTTCACTGAGGGAGTGTTGGAGAAGTTCTTTTCTCCTACCTGGACTCACAGTGATCTGCTCAGGTAATAACAAGATATTATAATTACATTCAACTGATTTCCTTCATTCATACAACTTCCTCTGCACCTCTCATGATGACTGTTTAGCTTGTCAGTCTGCTTTACTAAATAGATCACTCAATCAAGTAGGAATCAAATACAAGTTAAATATCCCAGAATGCTTTGTATTTAAGTGTTATCTCAGTGAACGTCTCTACTCACGACCACTGTCACATGTCATGTTATTGTCAAATCTAAATGAGGAAAGTAGTTGAGGAGCTACGTTTTCTTTTTCTATCCTCTTGTTCCAGATGTCCTGCTTAAGCCTGATATCAACATATGTTGTCACAGTGACTGTAGGCCCACTACTCATGTTGCCCTGTGAGGGAGGGTGGCTGGCACTGTTACATGCTGATGTTATTGTCATATCTATAGGAAACTAGTTGAAGAGGTTTTTCTTCTCTTTTATTGTTACAGTCCAGCCTGATATCTTCCTGACTGACTCAATGGGAGGGGTCTCCAGGGGCCACCAGGGGCCCGAGATGTTCAGGGGCTACAGTTTCACCATCACCTGCTCCACTCAGCCACAGTACCCAGGAGGCTCCTTCCTCCTCACGTTCACCGGCTCCAACAGAACCCAGACCCAGCCAGCTGTCAATCACTCTGCTGCCTTCCTCTTCCCTGCTGCAGATGACTCCCACCAAGGGACCTACAGCTGTGTTTATGACAATTATGTTTTCTCTCATAACTTCTCCTCTGAGAGTGAGCTCCTCTCCCTCACCATCACAGGTAACTGAACATGAACCAGACTGATAACTTTGTCATTGACAGATTTGCCACAGATCTATGTGATGATGATCAGTCCCCTCATCAAAGGTGTTTCTGTTTGCAGCCTCTCCTCTGCCAGCCTTCATCATCAGACACGTTGTAGTGCTGCTGATCCTACTGACAGCCATCACCACCTCCTACCTGTACTACAAGGTAAAGACATTTACTCAGATGTTACAAGTCATTTAAACTAGAGGGAGAGGGATAGAATGGAGATACTAGAGAGTAAATGTCTGACTGTTGGTGCTGTGTCTCCCTAGCCCACCAGGAGGCAGAAGAGAGTGAACAGGGTGAGCAGCATGGATCTTGATGTCAATGCCATGGAGATGGTCTCTCTGAGCTCCAGAGCTGAAGCTGGACCGGGAGAGGAGAGAGCAGCAGCCCAGGGGACGGAGTAGGAGTAGGATGAAGCTGACCCTACATGCTGATCTCAGGTCAGTTCTGTGTTTTAAATCGATGGTCAGCAGTGGACTGGTGTTTAAAATGTGGTGACAAACCTGAAGTGGTTCTAATTTTAATAACAAGTTCAGAATTAGTTTATCTTTCTAGAACCTTGGAAGAAATCTAAAAGGAGTGACTGCAACCACCATTATTCCTTTTAGTTTGGTTTTTACCACCAGGGTAACATGGGGTTCTGGGTAACATGGGGTTTTGGGTAACATGGGGTTTTGGATAACGTGGAGATTTGGGTAACATGGGGTTTTGGGTAACATGGGGTTCTGGGTAACATGGGGTTTGGGGTAACATGGTGTTTTGGTAACATGGGGTTTTGGTAACATGGGGTTCTGGGGTAACATGGGGTTTGGGTAACATGGTGTTTGGGGTAACGTGGGGTTTTGGGTAACATGGGGTTTTGGGTAACATGGGATTTTGGGTAACATGGGGTTTGGGGTAACATGGTGTTTTGGTAACATGGGGTTTTGGTAACATGGGGTTCTGGGGTAACATGGGGTTCTGGGGTAACATGGGGTTCTGGGTAACATGGGGTTCTGGGTAACATGGGGTTCTGGGTAACATGGGGTTCTGGGTAACATGGGGTTATGATTATTTTAAGTGAGTAGCTCAATTACGTCTGTTTAGTGTTCCAGAATGTATTGCTTTTACTTTTGTCTTTATCTTATTTAGTGTCTCTTAGATTCTTTGTCTTATTTAGTGGATCTTAGATTATTTGTCTTATTTAGTGTCTCTTAGATTCTTTATCTTATTTAGTGTCTCTTAGATTCTTTATCTTATTTAGTGTCTCTTAGATTCTTTATCTTATTTAGTGTCTCTTAGATTCTTTATCTTATTTAGTGTCTCTTAGATTCTTTATCTTTTCTAGTGTCTCTTAGATTCTTTATCTTATTTAGTGTCTCTTAGATTCTTTATCTTATTTAGTGTCTCTTAGATTCTTTATCTTATTTAGTGTCTCTTAGATTCTTTATCTTTTCTAGTGTCTCTTAGATTCTTTATCTTATTTAGTGTCTCTTAGATTCTTTATCTTATTTAGTGTCTCTTAGATTCTTTATCTTATTTAGTGTCTCTTAGATTCTTTATGTTATTTAGTGTCTCTTAGATTCTTTATCTTATTTAGTATCTCTTAGAATCTTTATCTTATTTAGTGTCTCTTAGATTCTTTGTCTTATTTAGTGTCTCTTAGATTCTTTATCTTATTTAGTGTCTCTTAGATTCTTTATCTTATTTAGTGTCTCTTAGATTCTTTATCTTATTTAGTGTCTCTTAGATTCTTTATCTTATTTAGTGTCTCTTAGATTCTTTATCTTATTTAGTGTCTCTTAGATTCTTTATCTTATTTAGTGTCTCTTAGATTCTTTATCTTATTTAGTGTCTCTTAGATTCTTTATCTTATTTAGTGTCTCTTAGATTCTTTATCTTGAAGTGTCTCCATTATTAGTTCATGTATTATTATTATCATCTGTTCATTCTTTGTATTTTGAAAAAAAATTGATAAAGGGGTTTGTTGTTGTTGTTTACCTCTCATGTTATTGATTATAAATGTTATGATATTGATTATGATGTAGATTATTGTTTGAATATTGTGAGTAGTCTAGAGATAATAATTGAATTGATTATAAATGTCATGATATAATTATTGATTATGAAGTAGATTACTGTTATGATGTTGCTCTCTAAACTGCCATGTAATCAACTGAATGCTTTTAATAAAATTACAGGCTGTCAGTCTTGTGTGATTCCCCTCTTGGACAGACTACAACATATAGTATGAATTAACTGAGATCAGTCTGTGTGATTCCCCTCTTGGACAGACTACAACATACAGTATGAATTAACTGAGATCAGTCTGTGTGATTCCCCTCTTGGACAGACTACAACATATAGTATGAATTAACTTATCTGGGATAGGCGGGACGCTAGCATCCCACTTGGCCAAATGCCAGTGAAAATGCAGAGCACCAAATTAAAATATATTACTATAAAAATCTAACTTTCATTAAATCACACATGAAAGATACCAAATTAAAGCTACACTTGTTGTGAATCCAGCCAACATGTCAGAATTCAAATAGGCTTTACGACGAAAGCACACCAAATGATTATGTTAGGTCAGAGCCAAGTCACAGAAAAACACAGCCATTTTTCCAGCCAAAGAGAGGAGTAACAAAAAGCAGAAATAGAGATAAAATGAATCACTAACGTTTGATGATCTTCATCAGATGACACTCATAGGACTCCATGTTACACAGTACATGTATGTTTTGTTCGATAATCTGCATATTTATATCCAAAAATCTCAGTATACATTGGCGCCATGTTCAGAAATGCCTCCAAAATATCGGGAGAAATTGCAGAGAGCCACATCAAATAACAGAAATACTCATAATCTTTGATGAAAGATACATGTTTTACATAGAATTAAAGATACACTTGTTCTTAATGCAACCACTATGTCAGATTTCAAAAAAACTTTACGGAAAAAGCAAACCATGCAATAATCTGAGACGGCGCTCAGAAAAAGAAAAAGAAAATATCTGCCATGTTGGAGTCAACAGAAATCAGAAATTACAATATAAATATTCCCTTACCTTTGATGATCTTCATCAGAATGCACTCCCAGGAATCCTAGTTCCACAATAAATTGTTGTTTTGTTCGATAATGTCCAAGTAGCTACTTTTGTTAGCGTGTTTAGTTCACATATCCAAACGCTCGTGCAGGTCCCCGCATAACTTCGGACAAAAACTTCAAAAAGTTATATTACAGGTCGAAGAAACATTTCAAACGAAGTATAGAATCAATCTTTAGGATGTTGTTATCATAAATCTTCAATAACGTTCCAACCGGAGAATTCCTTTGTGTCTGTAGAAGTAATGGAACGCAAGTCGCTACCATGTGAAATGTGCATGACCAGGACTTGGCTCTCTGCCTGACTACTGACTAATTCAGCTCTTATTCAGCCCCACAACATAGTAGACGCCTCATTCAAGTTTCTATAGAGGGTTGACATCTAGTGGAAGCCGTAGGATGTGCAAACAGATCCATATCCTACTGTGTTTTCAATAGGCGATGAGTTGAAAATCGACCAGCCTCAGATATCCCACTTTCTGTTTGGATTTCTTCTCAGGATTTCGCCTGCCATATGAGTTCTGTTATACTCACAGACATCATTCAAACAGTTTCACTTCAGAGTGATTTCTATCCAATAGTAATACTAATATGCATATATTAGCATCTGAGACAGAGTAGGAGGCAGTTCACTCTGGGCACGCTATTCATCCAAAAGTGAAAATGCTGCCCCCTATCCCAAAAAAGTTAACTGAGATCAGTCTTGTGTGATTCCCCTCTTGGACAGACTACAACATACAGTATGAATTAACTGAGATCAGTCTGTGTGATTCCCCTCTTGGACAGACTACAACATACAGTATGAATTAACTGAGATCAGTCTGTGTGATTCCCCTCTTGGACAGACTACAACATACATTATGAATGAACTGAGATCAGTCTGTGTGATTCCCCTCTTGGACAGACTACAACATACAGTATAACATACAGAACGAACTGGTCATACATTTGGCAGGAGGTTAGGAAGTGCATCTCAGTTTCCACCTCATTTTGTGGGCTGTGTGCACATATCCTGTCTTCTCTTGAGAGCCAGGTACCCACCTGTATATAGTCTTGCTATTGTTATTTTACTGCTGCTCTTTAATTACTTGTTACTTTAATTTCTTATTCGTATTCATATTTTTTTTACTACATTGTTGGTTAGGGGCTCGTAACTAATACAATTTGATTTGATTCGAGGTCTGCCTATGGCGGCCAATCTCAATAGCAAGGCTATGCTCACTGAGTCTGTACATAGTCAAAGCTTCCTTAAGTTTGGGTCAGTGACAGTGGTCAGGTATTCTGTGTACTCTCTGTTTAGGGCTAAATAGCATTCTAGTTTGCTCTTTTTTTGTTAATTCTTTAAAATGTGTCAAGTAATTATCTTTTTGTTTTCTCATGATTTGGTTGGGTCTATGTTTGCTGTCCTAGGGCTCTGTGGGGTCTGTTTGTGAACAGAGCACCAGGTCCAGCTTGCTTAGGGGACTCTTCTGTCTCTGGCTAATAATAACACTTGCTAATTCAAACAGTGAGGTTCTACAGACAAACAGAAAGAGAGAAGATAAGACATCAATGTAGTTATTTATCCTCCACATAGACTATGATGTATTGTTGTCCTGGTGTGTAGTTATTTATCCTCCACATAGACTATGATGTATTGTTGTCCTGGTGTGTAGTTATTTATCCTCCATAGACTATGATGTATTGTTGTCCTGGTGTGTGTGTGTGTGTGTGTGTGTGTGTGTGTGTGTGTGAGAGAGTGAGTGAGTGAGTGAGTGAGTGAGTGAGTGAGTGAGTGAGTGAGTGAGTGAGTGAGTGAGTGAGTGAGTGAGTGAGTGAGTGAGTGAGTGAGTGAGTGAGTGAGTGAGTGAGTGAGTGAGTGAGTGAGTGAGTGAGTGAGTGAGTGAGTGAGTGACCATTTCTGGTCAGGGTCCAGAAGTCACCCACCAACCCTGGAGAGATACAGTCACCCACCAACCCTGGAGAGATACAGTCACCCACCAACCCTGGAGAGATACAGTCACCCACCAACCCTGGAGAGATAGTCACCCACCAACCCTGGAGAGATACAGTCACCCACCAACCCTGGAGAGATACAGTCACCCACCAACCCTGGAGAGATACAGTCACCCACCAACCCTGGAGAGATACAGTCACCCACCAACCCTGGAGAGATACAGTCACCCACCAACCCTGGAGAGATACAGTCACCCACCAACCCTGGAGAGATACAGTCACCCACCAACCCTGGAGAGATACAGTCACCCACCAACCCTGGAGCGATACAGTCACCCACCAACCCTGGAGCGATATAGTCACCCACCAACCCTGGAGAGGTACAGTCACCCACCAATCCTGGAGAGGTACAGTCACCCACCAACCCTGGAGAGATACAGTCACCCACCAACCCTGGAGAGATACAGTCACCCACCAACCCTGGAGAGATACAGTCACCCACCAACCCTGGAGAGATACAGTCACCCACCAACCCTGGAGAGATAGTCACCCACCAACCCTGGAGAGATACAGTCACCCACCAACCCTGGAGAGATACAGTCACCCACCAACCCTGGAGAGATACAGTCAGCCACCAACCCTGGAGAGATACAGTCACCCACCAACCCTGGAGAGATACAGTCACCCACCAACCCTGGAGAGATACAGTCACCCACCAATCCTGGAGCGATATAGTCACCCACCAACCCTGGAGCGATATAGTCACCCACCAACCCTGGAGAGATACAGTCACCCACCAACCCTGGAGAGGTACAGTCACCCACCAACCCTGGAGAGGTACAGTCACCCACCAACCCTGGAGAGGTACATTCACCCACCAACCCTGGAGAGATACAGTCACCCACCAACCCTGGAGAGATACAGTCACCCACCAACCCTGGAGAGATGGTCACCCACCAACCCTGGAGAGATACAGTCACCCTCCAACCCTGGAGAGATACAGTCACCCACCAACCCTGGAGAGATACAGTCACCCACCAACCCTGGAGAGATACAGTCACCCACCAACCCTGGAGAGATACAGTCACCCACCAACCCTGGAGAGATACAGTCACCCACCAACCCTGGAGAGATACAGTCACCCACCAACCCTGGAGAGATACAGGCTTTGCAGGATTTTGTTCCAGACCACCACTGAAACGCCTGAAGTCAAATTGTCTAATCATAAAGGATTTGATGATATATTGATTGATTGGTATTTGTTGAAGTGGTGCTGGGCTGGGGAAACGTCTGCATACCTGGGCTGGGGAAACGTCTGCATACCTGGGCTGGGGAAACGTCTGCATACCTGGGCTGGGGAAACGTCTGCATACCTGGGCTGGGGAAACGTCTGCATACCTGGGCTGGGGAAACGTCTGCATACCTGGGCTGGGGAAACGTCTGCATACCTGGGCTGGGGAAACGTCTGCATACCTGGGCTGGGGAAACGTCTGCATACCTGGGCTGGGGAAACGTACCTCTCCTTCCTCCCAAAGTGTGCGCATGCTCACCTCCCTTCAGGGACAGGATTTGACAGGAATTGATTAGTATGGAAACTCATGCTATAACCTACGCCTTCACCAATCCAATGCTTTTACACTTTATGGGGAGTAGTGAATGAGTACACACTTCAGGAAGCAGTAAATACTTTTGGGACGCACCCCTGGCCCAGGCCGGAGGATCTCCAAATTGACCGTTGTCAAAGGGAGCCTATAAATTCTGTGGTGCTCTATTCAGGAATATTAACTGGCGTTTGTCGCCCCCCTTGTGGAAATAACCTCTTATTAATCATGCTCTCTATATTTATCTCTGCAGTTTGTACCTCGCAGCACACGTACAAATAGTTGAGGTTAGAAGCCTATATTACAGTTCTGCTAGCAGCAGGATAATATGATGGCAGCACAACATCAGATTATTTTCTTCTAAATAAGAGTCCCCCTGCAAAGACAAGATCAACTTTGCGAATATCTATTAATTTAGCACTGTAGTTCAGTACAACGGTTTTTCACAGCATTGCAACCACTTTAGAAACAAATGAATGGATAATTTGACGTATTTTAATATTGTATCAGAATCATAAAACACGGGACGAGATGTTAAAACTGTCCATTGTGCCAATAGATGGTATGCACTCACATGAGATTTGCCGTGATGTTGACAGAGTGGCATGGGAGGTTTATTTCTTAGTCTGGGTTAAGATGTCAATTTTGGGACACATCCTCAGTAGTGTGCCTTCGAATCAGTGGGTGTTTCGGCCTTTAATCACTAAACACCCTCATCAAAGGTGGCCAGCTAAAGGGTGATCAAGCCTTAGCTTGTGTTATTTATACCAGTATTTCTTCTGAAAATTTCCAAACTAAATACTGGTATGTTGAACGCTGTTGTGTAGGTCAGTGGTGTAGAGCTGCCTGGAGAAGTGGGTACACAGTACTCTAATTTAGTAAAACATTTTCCAAACGGCCCAGAGAAGGAAAGGCACCCTGTGTGAAAAGCATGGAAAACAGTGATACACACTCTGAATGACCTAAAATGATGAATCCCATATTGGTCTTTCACAGTCAGGCCAACCCAAACTGTACTGTTCAGTAGGATAATAGTAGACCAACCCAAGCTGTACTGTTCAGTAGGATAATAGTAGACCAACCCAAGCTGTACTGTTCAGTAGGATAATAGTAGACCAACCCAAGCTGTACTGTTCAGTAGGATAATAGTAGACCAACCCAAGCTGTACTGTTCAGTAGGATAATAGTAGGCCAACCCAAGCTGTACTGTTCAGTAGGATAATAGTAGACCAACCCAAGCTGTACTGGTCAGTTGGACAATAGTAGACCAACCCAAGCTGTACTGTTCAGTAGGATAATAGTAGACCAACCCAAGCTGTACTGTTCAGTAGGATAATAGTAGACCAACCCAAGCTGTACTGTTCAGTAGGATAATAGTAGACCAACCCAAGCTGTACTGTTCAGTAGGATAATAGTAGACCAACCCAAGCTGTACTGTTCAGTAGGATAATAGTAGACCAACCCAAGCTGTACTGTTCAGTAGGATAATAGTAGGCCAACCCAAGCTGTACTGTTCAGTAGGATAATAGTAGACCAACCCAAGCTGTACTGGTCAGTTGGACAATAGTAGACCAACCCAAGCAGTACTGTTCAGTAGGATAATAGTAGACCAACCCAAGCTGTACTGTTCATTAGGATAATAGTAGACCAACCCAAGCTGTACTGGTCAGTAGGATAATAGTAGACCAACCCAAGCTGTACTGTTCAGTAGGATAATAGTAGACCAACCCAAGCTGTACTGTTCAGTAGGATAATAGTAGACCAACCCAAGCTGTACTGGTCAGTAGGATAATAGTAGACCAACCCAAGCTGTACTGTTCAGTAGGATAATAGTAGACCAACCCAAGCTGTACTGGTCAGTAGGATAATAGTAGACCAACCCAAGCTGTACTGTTCAGTAGGATAATAGTAGACCAACCCAAGCTGTACTGTTCAGTAGGATAATAGTAGACCAACCCAAGCTGTACTGTCCAGTAGGATAATAGTAGACCAACCAAGCTGTACTGTCCAGTAGGATAATAGTAGACCAACCCAAGCTGTTCTGGTCAGTAGGATAATAGTAGACCAACCCACGCTGTACTGGTCAGTAGGATAATAGTAGGCCTTTTATTGAAACAGAGAAACTGAGTCAGAAATTCACAAATTCAGAATTTTTCTAATTTTTTCGTGTTTTTGTTCTCAAAGTCAGACTTTTTTTTAACAGAAAAACAATGCAATTGTTCTAAGTCCATAACAATACTTAAACCAATCAGGAGACCACTTTTGAGGTTTGGGGAAAATCTAAGAAATTTACATTTTTGAGAGTAGTTTCCCTTTAATTCAAGTGTGCAGGCACCTAGCAATATTGTTGGATTAGCAGTGTTTCTTTCGTGCAGGAACCTGGTAATATTGTTGGATTAGCAGTGTTTCTTTCGTGCAGGAACCTGGCAATATTGTTGGATTTGCAGTGTTTCTTTCATGCAGGAACCTGGCAATTAAAATATATTTAATAATTGTCTACAAAGAGATCTTTCTATACTTGGGAGAGTACTTCTGTCCAAGGCAGAGGGACTGTCTGGTTTTGTGTACCCCTCATCTTTGTTTGTAAATCCAGCTACTTGTAAACAGATCAACAAGACCTTTCTTGACTTCATCTGGAAAAATAAGTCTCACAAACTGAAGAAGTCAGTCCTCTGTAATAAAAGACCTGAAGGAGGTCTGGAAGTGTTGGACTTTGTGACATAAATAACACTTTCAAGATCAACTGGTTGACAAGATGTTTGATCAATACTGATTCAATATGGTATTTCATTCCAAATCATGTGTTTCATGAGTTGGGAGGTCTTCAATTTTGACTGAAATGTCATTATATTCCTGAAAGATTACCTGCTAAATTGGCTAGGTTTCACCAACAAGCTTTAAGGCCTGGAAAATATGTTTCCTACACAATTTTTCCCCACATAAAGCTCTTTTGTGGAATAATTCAGACATAACTGTAAGGAATAAGTCATTGTTCTACCCCAGCTGGCATGAGAGGAATATTGACTTTGTTCTTGATGTTTTTGACAACAGAGGTAATATTCTCACATATGAACAATTTATAACATTGAAAGAGTTTCCAATTCCTTTCAGTGTTTATTTCTGTGATCAAAGCCGTTCCCAGTGGTCTAACTACACTCATGAAAACTCATCTTAGCTTTGGTAATGATCACAAAGTTTATTCAGAACTCAGATTGGAAGGCGTGGGCTTACTTGAGAAATCTTGTTGTAATAAATATATAAGACAAATTCTTCATTCACAAAACCAACTTCCACCGAGAGGAAAATGTTTCTGGAACATGCTTATTATTCCTGACATTGTCTGGAAAAATGCCTGGTTAAGGCCTTACAAATATTGTATACCAAACAAAGTTAAGGAAGTGCACTTTAAGATTTTACATAAGATACTGTATATCCATGTAATTCTATGATATCCAAATGTGTGGCTGTTGATGATATCTGCGTTTTCTGTGAAAAAAAGGTGAGAATCTGTCCCACTTGTTCTTTAATGTAAATTTGTGTCAGAATTTTGGGAAAACCTTGAAAAATACTTATTTACCATTATGAACACGACCCATGTTTTTGACATGAAAGATATAATATGTTACTATTGCAATGATAACAAGACCATTGAAATGATTGTTCATTTTTTAAAATTCTTGTTGCCAAATACTTTATACACAAACAAAAATTCCAAAATTCTATACCAGAATTACACATTTTTCTGATTGAATGTAACTATTTTATTAAAACATTCATCCTAGTGAATAACAACAACAATAACATCCTCCTGAATCATTATAGATTTTTTCAGAGTGATTACAACTACACTAGAATAGTTCATTATTTATATTTGTTGTATGTTTTAGTATTTTCTTGTTAATACCTGTGTTCTGTTTTGTATGATGTAACAATGTAAATTGTAGATCTGCATTTTGAATAAAAAAATATATAAATCAAATCAAATATAAAGAGGCACTTCTGCTGCTTCTCTTTCTGCTGACTGGAGTGGGCAACGCAGTTGAGGAACCAAAAGTTTATTTTCATTTATTTCAGAAAAGTGTAATATTATATTAAGTCGTTCAAAGAGAAGCATGTGTTGATTGATTCGTGTTTAATGAGTGACAATTTAAAACAAACTTTAGACCCACTACATATTTACATTGAACCATAGTTCTGACATGGATCATTTTGACCCCAGAGCCATATCTTTTATCATTGCCAAAATGTGGTTTATTCCATTTTTCATGACTTTGTCAATCAACTTGTTCTTAATACATCTAAATCATGGTTTAGTGTTTCTGTATCAATATGGACTTTTAACAAACTCAAATCCTTTGTATTCCTACTACAATGGTAAAACATTCTACATTGTGACATCATTCAAATATTCTACATTGTGACATTTCATTGATATCATGAAACAACTACTTCATGTATGTATTTTCTGATGTTTGATCAGAGATCTTTTATCAGAGTGTCTCTTCTCACATTGAGCACAGCTGTGAGGTTTCTCTCCTGTGTGTGTTCTCTGGTGTACAATCAGATGGCTAGATGTAACAAATCTCTTCCCACATTGATCACAGCTATAAGGTTTCACTCCCGTGTGTGCTCTCAGATGTACTATCAGCCAGTTTGAGTGATTAAACCTCTTCCCACATTGAGTACAGTTAAAAGGTTTCTCTACTGTGTGTATTTCCTGGTGTGATTTTAAATCTGTTGAACTAACAAAACTCTTTCCGCAGTCAGAGCAGTGGTAAGGTTTCTCTCCGGTGTGTACTATCAGATGTACTATCAGGCAGCTTGAGTGATTAAACCTCTTCCCACATTGATCACAGCTATAAGGTTTCTCTCCAGTGTGTGCTCTCAGATGTACTATCAGGCAGCTTGAGTGAGTAAACCTCTTCCCACATTGATCACAGCTATAAGGTTTCTCTCCAGTGTGTGCTCTCAGATGTACTATCAGGCAGCTTGAGTGATTAAACCTCTTCCCACATTGATCACAGCTATAAGGTTTCTCTCCAGTGTGTGCTCTCAGATGTACTATCAGGCAGCTTGAGTGATTAAACCTATTCCCACATTGATCACAGCTATAAGGTTTCTCTTCAGTGTGAATTCTCATGTGTACTTTTAGTGATTCTGATCTTAAGTAACTCTTCCCACAATCAAAACAGCGGTGAGATTTCTCTCCTGTGTGTACTCGCTGGTGTATTTTAAGTTCTGATTAAGATTTGCAACCTTTCCCACAGTCAGAGCAGCAGTGAGATTTCTTCCCTGTGGGTCTCCTCTGGTGTTTCTTGAGGTGATATGATCGGGAGAGAGTCTTCTCTGCCTCGTCAGCTTCATGATGTTGTTGAGGCTCCCCAGAGGATCCACGATAGTCACGTCTCTCTCCTGTGTGAACAACAAGTCAGACAGATGGTTAAAGGCCCACAACAGCAGAAATCCACTGTAAAAGGTGATGCCAACAGCTTAGCCATGATGTTGTACAACAACTGACGTCTGTAATGAATGTTAAAATTACTTGACAATTGTCTTAAGACAGTCAAGTGAGCAACAATAGTCATATTTAGTCTTGTTTTCACATTAGTAGTAACATCAATGATTTTAGGCTAGAAAAAAATAAAAGTTGTTGAAATCCTAAGCAGTGTGCCAGATGACTTTTGATCTCCAATATAGGCCCCTTTCTGTGTTTTCTAAAATTGCGACAAGGGCGATGCACATACAATTTGGTTGCAGAAACACCTCCCTGATAATGCAGAAACCACTAGTTACGGATGTTGTATATCTGCCTGGAGCAAAAAAGGTGAGCAAAGATTTGAGTTTTTCCACAATGTATTCTGAATATGACAACACACTATCAGTGCAAGATCAGGAGTGCTACTCAAGGAAACTCACATTAAGCTCTGTGTCTATTCACTAATTCACCACCGTGGGGGAAAACTCAGGGGAGTTCTCATAGGCTGACAGCAGATATAGCCTCCATTTACAGGTTACTTATGAGTGCATTTCACACTACTTTGGATTATAATTGTAAAGCTCGTTTGAATGTCCTGATTAATATAATGTTTATGTTTTTGTCGAAAATGTACTACTTTGTATTTAAAAACGACTTCAACCAGTAAAATGTTCTTTGGCTATTATTCTAAAATGGATGACTTTTTTTTTTAAATGATCTATCTTCAGACAATACCCCATAATGACATCACAATACCCCATAATGACATCACACCAAAATAGTACCCCATAACAGTGAATAAAGTTTAGAAATGCTTGCTTACCAGGGAACTTTTGGCTAAACCAACTATATCATACTACGACCAATAAGCAGACTACAAACTCAATGTACGACACAAATAGTACAGTTAGTATGAGTATTCCAACACAGCTCAGGTCTCTGGGCTGCCATTTTGTTTCTGTTTAAAACCTAGGTTGCCCCTTCAAAAAAGCCACACAATTCCTGACATTTTTCTTCCAAACATAACGATGGTCATTATGGCCAAACAGTTCTATATTTGTTTCATCAGACCAGAGGACATTTCTTCAAAAAGTACGATTCACCGATGTGGCCATCAACCTCCTCCTTCACATCTGACTCCTGATGATCAACCTCCTCCTTAACATCTGACTCCTGATGATCAACCTCCTCCTTCACATCTGACTCCTGATGATCAACCTCCTCCTTAACATCTGACTCCTGATGATCAACCTCCTCCTTCACATCTGACTCCTGATGATCAACCTCCTCCTTCACATCTGACTCCTGATGATCAACCTCCTCCTTCACATCTGACTCCAGTGATCAATCCAGAGCGTCTTCTTTTTTGGGGGGGAATCCCGATGGACGTCATCGAATAGGCCGTCATCACGACCACCAACAAGTTAATTGTCATTCAGGTTATCAATAGGAAGAGCATCAGCAATATGTCCTGTCTGGTAACTTGTCTCGTTCAATGGATTTACATTGGCAGGTGCACAGGGAGAAACCCCATTACAAAAAACTCAGTCGATCTCAAACTGTGGAAAAACTTTTGAAAGTCTTTATCAAAGTCTGTGGTCTGTGATGTTGGGACAAATGATAGTCCCTTATTATACAAGCGACAAAATTCACAAATTCTACAGCACAACGGCAGAGTCATGGAGACTTTTGACTGGTACCATTATTTTCTCATGCAATTACAGTAGGTTGTACACAATTGGTTTTCTCTCTAGGTCGTGTCAGTAGGTTACAGTAGGTTGTACCCGATTGGTTTTCTCTTTAGGTCATGTCAGTAGGTTACAGTAGGTTGTACCCAATTGGTTCTCTCTCTAGGTCGTGTCAGTAGGTTACAGTAGGTTGTACCCAATTGGTTCTCTCTCTAGTGGAAACAATTATCAACCCAATGTGGAAAGTGTTGAATTTGGTCAACAACAAAATGAATGGCTTATTTGCTACGTGAGGTTTACTTGATCTAACAGAAGTGTCGTAATTCTTCAATTGTTATGTGGACACGTGACATAGCGACAACTTTGATAAAAAACACCATAGGAGTTGTCTCCAGATCGCTATGCATATTCATGCTAGTAGCTTAGCATCTCTCTCCATTGAATACAGGCGGTTGACGACAACAACCCTCATAGAATATAAACAATAGATAACAATAATAATAAGATCCACCAATCCAAAGAAAGGATAGGCGGGAGCTAGACAACCCACAGTGCTGCTTTGTGGACAACGACTCCGCTTGTTAAGGCAGAGACTTCTTGTCAGTATATCCATAATCGTTGGTGTAGCCAACCCAACTCTCGTATGGCACTATTGGGGGGCACTGTGTGTAGTAAATCATAACTACAGTAAAATCACTACATGCCGTGGCCCCCAGATAGACCCTTCTCAAATATATATGTTAAGTCACTTTTTGAAAACGGAACGGAGAAAACAAGGGGTAGCTTGCTCTCTACGTCGTCTGATTCTAGACATATCAGTCATCATCCTAGGGCCCTCCGTTGATGAGGTATTGACGAGCCAACCCCGAATATCCAAAGTGAAAACCCAATTTAAGGTGGTACTTACTGATGTAAATCAGATCTCCTACCTCCACCTCTTCATCTTTCAATGTGACAGAAATCTCCCCTTCCTTCTTCACGTCAAAAACGGCATCCTCTTTCTCATCCTCCTCTTTCACTGTGAACGCGTCTTCCTCTTCTTTAACTGTAACAGCCTCGCCCTCAATTTATTTTTTAACCGTGACATCCTCCTCTTCCTTCTCCTCTTTCACGACAATGTTCAGTCCCAGAGCTTCTTTCTCCGTCCAGCAGACCTCTTCTTCTTTACCAGGAGGGGAGAAGCTTACTGACCTCATGTTCGGGGATATTAGCTAGCTAGCTATCATTAGCGACTAAGCTAGTGCTAATTTAACCAGCCAGCTACTATATCTGACTAATAAAAAATAACGTCATATTAAATTAAATAGGCTAACAAGTATATACGATAGAAGTGTGTCTAAAACACAGCAGCTAATATACACCGAAAGCGTAAAAACAGCTTGAATCTTTCGGCTACGTTGGCTAGCAAGCTACCGAGGTGGTTGACTTGTTGTTTTTGATGAACCGTCCACTACATTATACGTCACGATAGCAGCATCGCCTGAACGACGCAAATCGCCGTCTGCTGACTGGAGTGGGAAACGCAGATAGCAACATCGCCGTCTGCCAACTGGAGTGGGAAATGCAGTTGAGGAAATGGATTTCATTAAATAATGCTATTATAGTGAGACATACAAAGACAGGAATGTGTTGATTGATTAGTGTGAATACATTTTCTTTTACTACAACACATTTAAGGCAGTTTCATTAGGTCAAACTAAATCTAAATAAGTAGCCAGCTACTGTCAGTCTATACTGCACCTACATGGTGTAACAATACATCATGTAGATGTATATAATGAACAGACTAGGTCTATACTGCTCCTACATGGTGTAACAATACATCATGTAGATGTATATAATGAACAGACTAGGTCTATACTGCTCCTACATGTTGTAACAATACATCATGTAGATGTATATAATGAACAGACTAGGTCTATACTGCTCCTACATGGTGTAACAATACATCATGTAGATGTATATAATGAACAGACTAGGTCTCTACTGCTCCTACATGGTGTAACAATACATCATGTAGATGTATATAATGAACAGACTAGGTCTATACTGCTCCTACATGGTGTAACAATACATCATGTAGATGTATATAATGAACAGACTAGGTCTATACTGCTCCTACACGGTGTAACAATACATCATGTAGATGTATATAATGAACAGACTAGGTCTATACTGCTCCTACATGGTGTAACAATACATCATGTAGATGTATATGTAACAGTATCTTTAAACCGTCCCCTCGCCCATACCCGGGCGCGAACCAGGGACCTTCTGCACACATCAACGGTCGCCCACGAAGCATCGTTACCCATCGCTCCACAAAGGCCACGGCCCTTGCAGAGCAAGGGGCAACCCTACTTAAGTCTCAGAGCAAGTGACGTAACTGATTGAAATGCTAGTAGCGCGCACCACCGCTAACTAGCTAGCCATTTCACATCCGTTACATATATAATGAACAGACTAGGTCTATACTGCTCCTACACGGTGTAACAATACATCATGTAGATGTATATAATGAACAGACTAGGTCTATACTGCTCCTACATGGTGTAACAATACATCATGTAGATATATATAATGAACAGACTAGGTCTATACTGCTCCTACATGGTGTAACAATACATCATGTAGATGTATATAATGAACAGACTAGGTCTTTACTGCTCCTACATGGTGTAACAATACATCATGTAGATGTATATAATGAACAGACTAGGTCTATACTGCTCCTACAAGGTGTAACAATACATCATGTAGATGTATATAATGAACAGACTAGGTCTTTACTGCTCCTACATGGTGTAACAATACATCATGTAGATGTATATAATGAACAGACTAGGTCTATACTGCTCCTACAAGGTGTAACAATACATCATGTAGATGTATATAATGAACAGACTAGGTCTATACTGCTCCTACATGGTGTAACAATACATCATGTAGATGTATATAATGAACAGACTAGGTCTATACTGCACCTACATGGTGTAACAATACATCATGTAGATGTATATAATGAACAGACTAGGTCTATACTGCTCCTACAAGGTGTAACAATACATCATGTAGATGTATATAATGAACAGACTAGGTCTATACTGCTCCTACATGGTGTAACAATACATCATGTAGATGTATATAATGAACAGACTAGGTCTATACTGCTCCTACATGGTGTAACAATACATCATGTAGATCAAATCAAATCAAATCAAATCAAATTTTATTAGTCACATACACATGGTTAGCAGATGTTAATGCGAGTGTAGCGAAATGCTTGTGCTTCTAGTTCCGACAATGCAGTAATAACCAACAAGTAATCTAACCTAACAATTCCACAACTACTACCTTACACACACACACAAGTGTAAAGGGATAAAGAATATGTACATAAAGATATATGAATGAGTGGTGGTACAGAACGGCATGGCAGATGCAGTAGATGGTATAGAGTACGGTATATACATATGAGATGAGTACTGTAGGGTATGTAAACATAAAGTGGCATAGTTTAAGGGGGCTAGTGGTACATGTATTACATAAAGATGGCAAGATGCAGTAGATGATATAGAGTACAGTATATACATATGAGATAATGTAATGTAGGGTATGTAAACATTATATTAAGTGGCATTGTTTAAAGTGGCTAGTGGTACATTTTTACATAATTTCCATCAATTCCCATTTTTAAAGTGGCTGGAGTTGAGTCAGTATGTTGGCAGCGGCCGCTAAATGTTAGTGGTGGCTGTTTAACAGTCTGATGGCCTTGAGATAGAAGCTGTTTTTCAGTCTCTCGGTCCCTGCTTTGATGCACCTGTACTGACCTCGCCTTCTGGATGATAGCGGGGTGAACAGGCAGTGGCTTGGGTGGTTGTTGTCCTTGATGATCTTTATGGCCTTCCTGTGACATCGGGTGGTGTAGGTGTCCTGGAGGGCAGGTAGTTTGCCCCCGGTGATGCGTTCTGCAGACCTCACTACCCTCTGGAGAGCCTTACGGTTGTGGGCGGAGCAGTTGCCGTACCAGGCGGTGATACAGCCCGACAGGATGCTCTCGATTGTGCATCTGTAGAAGTTTGTGAGTGCTTTTGGTGACAAGCCTAATTTCTTCAGCCTCCTGAGGTTGAAGAGGCGCTGCTGCGCCTTCTTCACAACGCTGTCTGTGTGGGTGGACCAATTCAGTTTGTCCGTGATGTGTACACCGAGGAACTTAAAACTTTCCACCTTCTCCACTATTGACCCGTCGATGTGGATAGGGGGGTGCTCCCTCTGCTGTTTCCTGAAGTCCACAATCATCTCCTTTGTTTTGTTGACGTTGAGTGTGAGGTTATTTTCCTGACACCACACTCCGAGGGCCCTCACCTCCTCCCTGTAGGCCGTCTCGTCGTTGTTGGTAATCAAGCCTACCACTGTAGTGTCATCCGCAAACTTGATGATTGAGTTGGAGGCGTGCATGGCCACGCAGTCGTGGGTGAACAGGGAGTACAGGAGAGGGCTCAGAACGCACCCTTGTGGGGCCCCAGTGTTGAGGATCAGCGGGGTGGAGATGTTGTTACCTACCCTCACCACCTGGGGGCGGCCCGTCAGGAAGTCCAGGACCCAGTTGCACAGGGCGGGGTCGAGACCCAGGGTCTCGAGCTTGATGACGAGTTTGGAGGGTACTATGGTGTTAAATGCTGAGCTGTAATCGATGAACAGCATTCTCACATGGGTATTCCTCTTGTCCAGATGGGTTAGGGCAGTGTGCAGTGTGGTTGCGATTGCGTCGTCTGTGGACCTATTGGGTCGGTAAGCAAATTGGAGTGGGTCTAGGGTGTCCGGTAGGGTGGAGGTGATATGGTCCTTGACTAGTCTCTCAAAGCACTTCATGATGACGGAAGTGAGTGCTACGGGGCGGTAGTCGTTTAGCTCAGTTACCTTAGCTTTCTTGGGAACAGGAACAATGGTGGCCCTCTTGAAGCATGTGGGAACAGCAGACTGGGATAAGGATTGATTGAATATGTCCGTAAACACACCAGCCAGCTGGTCTGCGCATGCTCTGAGGACGCGGCTGGGAATGCCGTCTGGGCCTGCAGCCTTGCGAGGGTTAACACGTTTAAATGTTTTACTCACCTCGGCTGCAGTGAAGGAGAGCCCGCAGGTTTTGGTAGGGGGCCGTGTCAGTGGCACTGCACCGTCCTCAAAGCGGGCAAAAAAGTTGTTAAGCCTGTCTGGGAGCAAGACATCCTGGTCCGCGACGGGGCCGGTTTTCTATTTGTAATCCGTGATTGACTGTAGACCCTGCCACATACCTCTTGTGTCTGAGCTGTTGAATTGCGACTCGATTTTGTCTCTGTACTGGGACTTAGCCTGTTTGATTGCCTTGCGGAGAGAATAGCTACACTGTTTGTATTCGGTCATGTATATAATGAACAGACTAGGTCTATACTGCTCCTACATGGTGTAACAATACATCATGTAGATGTATATAATGAACAGACTAGGTCTATACTGCTCCTACATGGTGTAACAATACATCATGTAGATGTATATAATGAACAGACTAGGTCTATACTGCTCCTACATGGTGTAACAATACATCATGTAGATGTATATAATGAACAGACTAGGTCTATACTGCTCCTACATGGTGTAACAATACATCATGTAGATGTATATAATGAACAGACTAGGTCTATACTGCTCCCACATGGTGTAACAATACATCATGTAGATGTATATAATGAACAGACTAGGTCTATACTGCTCCTACATGGTGTAACAATACATCATGTAGATGTATATAATGAACAGACTAGGTCTATACTGCTCCTACATGGTGTAACAATACATCATGTAGATGTATATAATGAACAGACTAGGTCTATACTGCTCCTACATGGTGTAACAATACATCATGTAGATGTATATAATGAACAGACTAGGTCTATACTGCTCCTACATGGTGTAACAATACATCATGTAGATGTATATAATGAACAGACTAGGTCTATACTGCTCCTACAGGGTGTAACAATACATCATGTAGATGTATATAATGAACAGACTAGGTCTATACTGCTCCTACATGGTGTAACAATACATCATGTAGATGTATATAATGAACAGACTAGGTCTATACTGCTCCTACATGGTGTAACAATACATCATGTAGATGTATATAATGAACAGACTAGGTCTATACTGCTCCTACATGGTGTAACAATACATCATGTAGATGTATATAATGAACAGACTAGGTCTATACTGCTCCTACATGGTGTAACAATACATCATGTAGATGTATATAATGAACAGACTAGGTCTATACTGCTCCTACATGGTGTAACAATACATCATGCAGATGTATATAATGAACAGACTAGGTCTATACTGCTCCTACATGGTGTAACAATACATCATGGAGATGTATATAATGAACAGACTAGGTCTATACAGCTCCTACATGGTGTAACAATACATCATGTAGATGTATATAATGAACAGACTAGGTCTATACTGCTCCTACATGGTGTAACAATACATCATGTAGATGTATATAATGAACAGACTAGGTCTATACTGCTCCTACATGGTGTAACAATACATCATGTAGATGTATATAATGAACAGACTAGGTCTATACTGCTCCTACATGGTGTAACAATACATCATGTAGATGTATATAATGAACAGACTAGGTCTATACTGCTCCTACATGGTGTAACAATACATCATGTAGATGTATATAATGAACAGACTAGGTCTATACTGCTCCTACATGGTGTAACAATACATCATGTAGATGTACACTACCGTTCAAAAGTTTGGGGTCACTTAGAAATGTCCTTGTTTTTGAAAGAAAATCAATTTTTTTGTCCATTAAAATAACATCAAATTGATCAGAAATACAGTGTAGATATTGTTAATGTTGTAAATGACTATTGTAGCTGGAAACGGCTGATTGTTTTATGGAATATCTACATAGGCGTACAGAGGCCCATTATCAGCAACCATCACTCCTGTGTTACAATGGCATGTTGTGTTAGCTAATCCAAGTTTATCATTTTAAAATGCTAATTGATCATTAGAAAACCCTTTTGCAATAATGATAGCACAGCTGAAAACTGTTGTGCTGATTAAACAAAGCTTTTGTAAACAGTGTGCAGGTCTTCTTGTTCTTTAACAAAGCTTTTTTAACAATCAGGCAGTAGAACAACAATAATCATCACCTACATTTACATTTTACATTTAAGTCATTTAGCAGACGCTCTTATCCAGAGCGACTTACAAATTGGAAAGTTCATACATATTCATCCTGGTCCCCCCGTGGGGAATGAACCCACAACCCTGGCGTTGCAAGCGCCATGCTCTATCAACTGAGCCACACGGGACCTCTTGACCAATCTTGACCAATCTTCCCTCCCCTTAACATTCAGACCCTGTCAGTGTGCCAGGTGGTCATTGGGTTTGATTCAGACCCTGTCAGTGTGCCAGGTGGTCATTGGGTTTGATTCAGACCCTGCCAGCATGGCCAGAAATGTATTCCAAGGTCAGTAACTTATAACCACGGAATCACAGCAGACCTTTCATGCCTAAAAACACCTAAGTATTAGATTTACTGCATCAGCAAATCTAATTTTGTCACTGCATAAGACACCATTCACAATGATGGCTGAGGTACGTGTAAAACATGAAATATTATTTCCTCATTGTAAAAAATGTCCCGCTCCTTTAAAACATATTTGTAATGGCAAGGCTTTAGCTCAGTGGGCTGTTCCATTGTTGAGGAAAGCAGGGGGGGTGTTGTGAGTAACAGAACTGCCTGAGATGTAGGGGAAGGGAAGCTGTTCCATTGTTGAGGAAAGCAGGGGGGGTGTTGTGAGTAACAGAACTGCCTGAGATGTAGGGGAAGGGAAGCTGTTCCATTGTTGAGGAAAGCAGGGGGGGTGTTGTGAGTAACAGAACTGCCTGAGATGTAGGGGAAGGGAAGCTGTTCCATTGTTGAGGAAAGCAGGGGGAGTGTTGTGAGTAACAGAACTGCCTGAGATGTAGGGGAAGGGAAGCTGCTCACTGATTGGCTGTAGGGACAAGGGTCCCTCCAAAAATCTACCACTAATAGGCCAAGCCTCCACAGACTCTGAGGCTGTGATAGCAGCAACGGGGGGACCAACAAAATGGTTGACGAGCAGGTGTCCACATACTTTTGTTGATTTAGTGTATATACTGCAGACAGACAGACAGACAGACAGACAGACAGACAGACAGACAGACAGACAGACAGACAGACAGACAGACAGACAGACAGACAGACAGACAGACAGACAGACAGACAGAACTACTAGTCACCCCTCCACTCTCTCCATGAGTCCATGCCCCAGACAGACAGACAGACAGACAGACAGACAGACAGACAGACAGACAGACAGACAGACAGACAGACAGACAGACAGACAGACAGACAGACAGACAGACAGACAGACAGACAGACAGACAGACAGACAGACCAGACCAGACCAGACCAGACCAGACCAGACCAGACCAGACAGAACTACTAGTCACCCCTCCACTCTCTCCCTGAGTCCATGCCACAGACAGACAGACAGACAGACAGACAGACAGACAGACAGACAGACAGACAGACAGACAGACAGACAGACAGACAGACAGACAGACAGACAGACAGACAGACAGACAGACAGACAGACAGACAGACAGAAGTACTCGTCACCCCTCCACTCTCTCCATGAGTCCATGCCCCAGACAGACAGACAGACAGACAGACAGACAGACAGACAGACAGACAGACAGACAGACAGAACTACTAGTCACCCCTCCACTCTCTCCCTGAGTCCATGCCACAGACAGACAGACAGACAGACAGACAGACAGACAGACAGACAGACAGACAGACAGACAGACAGACAGACAGACAGACAGACAGACAGACAGACAGACAGACAGACAGACAGACGTACTCGTCACCCCTCCACTCTCTCCATGAGTCCATGCCCCAGACAGACAGACAGACAGACAGACAGACAGACAGACAGACAGACAGACAGACAGACAGACAGACAGACAGACAGACAGACAGACAGACAGACAGACAGAACTACTAGTCACCCCTCCACTCTCTCCCTGAGTCCATCCCACAGACAGACAGACAGACAGACAGACAGACAGACAGACAGACAGACAGACAGACAGACAGACAGACAGACAGACAGACAGACAGACAGACAGACAGACAGAACTACTAGTCACCCCTCCACTCTCTCCCTGAGTCCAGGCCCCAGACAGACAGACAGACAGAACTACTAGTCACCCCTCCACTCTCTCCCTGAGTCCAGGCCCCAGACAGACAGACAGACAGAACTGCTAGTCACCCCTCCACTCTCTCCCTGAGTCCAGGCCCCAGACAGACAGACAGACAGACAGAACTACTAGTCACCCCTCCACTCTCTCCCTGAGTCCAGGCCCCAGACAGACAGAACTACTAGTCACCCCTCCACTCTCTCCCTGAGTCCAGGCCCCAGACAGACAGAACAGCAACACCGTCAGAACTATAGCAGTCTTCATTCTGAAATGACTCTGGTCTTCTTCAGAAGTAGTGCAGTAGTCTACAGGGTTCAGAACTCACCTTTTTAAACACTTCTTATCACTCATATCATGAGGTTTCACATGTGTTTGGTTACATAGTGTCCAATGTTCTTCTGTGTGATAAAACAGCAAACATTAAGAGTGTTTACTTATCAGACCCACATATATAATAAATATACTATAATATACTATATTCATATGCTTTTAGTACTCACACATGAATCATATCCTGTTTGCAGGTCATGTGTTGTTTTGAGCCATCAGTTAAAACACACTGACAGGACAGTTCCTCTTATGGCCACTAGGTGGTAATCTGGTGTCACAGACGCAGGACTGTAGACTAGAAAGAAGCATTGCCCCAATTATCTCTCCTTTCTCCTAAAGTGTGCACTTGTTCCCTTCACTGAAATGACTGGTACACTAAATATAGTGGAAACGCCCACTTGACAACAGAAGGTAGAGTCCTCTGAGTGGAACGGTGGGAGACAAACAGTACCTCCTCTCCCTTTCTCCCATCCTCCTCTCCTCTCCTCTCCCTTTCTCCCATCCTCCTCTCCTCTCCTCTCCTCTCCTCTCCTCTCCTCTCCTCTCCTCTCCTCTCCTCTCCCCTTTCTATCCATCCTCCTCTTCTCTCTCTCCTCTTTTCTCCACCTCTCCTCCCTCTCCTCTCCTCCTTCCTCTCCCCTTCATCTTTTATTCACTGACTTCTCACCAGTGATGTCATCATAACCAGTAACCTGTTCCTCTCTTGTCCCAGCCCAGCCTGACCCTGACATATAGCATCAGGCCTGTTGAGTTGACTTGGGTAACAGACCTCTAGCTTCTACATCACATCCCCCCTTCTCCTGCTCTAACATGAGACCTCATCAGTACTCATTTTGGGTGCTGGTACTTTTTATATTGAGGTGCTGGAACATTAAGCCAATATTCTATAAGAGGTGAACTCAAGCAGTAGAAAGTTAGAGGTGATATTATAGGACACACTATGTGTAACTTTGCTGCTCTGTCAGCAGTTTCCTGTGGAGTTTTTTTAACATATCAGTTTGCTGTAGTGTGTTCAACCACTGATCCAAGATAAGTTGCTAAGAAGTTTATCTCACATCATTGAAGTTAGGACGTAATGAGATAGAAGTCATAAAGCCTAGCAGTATTTTCCACTCTTCAGTCCTCTCTTCATGACAGTAGACTTGTTTCGCTCAGTGGAGCCCCAGTTAGAGACAGATATGATACCTGCAGTGGTACTGATGACCCTGTTGTGGAGCACAGGTAGGAGGCTGTTATATTGATATACACTTGTGACAGTTACTGAGATATGTTTTGATATTGTAAGATATGTTACCATTTGCAAGGCTCGTAAAATAACATGCAACTGGAAGCAGACAGTAAAAATGTGTCTCAAAGCAGGACAATGATGTGATCACCTGTAAATGTACTTTACTGTAGCCTAACTGTCCATCTGGGGACAGCCACTAATGTCAGTTAAGTTGTGATGGTGTCATGCATCTGACTGTTGTATATTCAGTGTGTCAATGATTGATTGTATCTGTCTCTATGTAAATGAATGAGAGTATATATTATCTTGGTGTTATGTTAGAGTAGGAGAAGGAGGGGTGTAGATGATAGAGGTCTATGAGCTGAGTCAAGATCAACAGGTCCAACACTATACGTCACGGAGAGAGAGAGAACGAGAGAGAGAGAGAGAGAGAGAGAGATGAGCAGAACGAGAGGGAGGAGAGAGGAAGGGTGGGGAGAGCAGAGGATGGGAGGGGACAGAGGAGGGTAGGGGAGAGAGGAGGTAGAGGAGGGAGGAGGGTAAGGGAGAGAAAAGGAGAGGGGAGGGAAGAGAGGGGGGGAGGGGAGAGAGAGAATTTTGGAGGAGAGAGAAAGAGAGAGAAGGGGAGGGAAGAGAGAGGGGAGGGAAGAGAGGGGGGAGGGGAGAGAGATATGTGGAGAAGAGAGAAAGAGTAAGGGAAGAGCTGCCAGCCGGCTCCAATAGGGCCCTCTCAGCCAGCCTGCTCCATTAGGGCCCTCTCAGTCAGCCTGCTACACTAGGGCCCTCTCAGCCAGCCTGCTCCATTAGGGCCCTCTCAGCCAGCCGGCTCCACTAGGGCCCTCTCAGCCAGCTGGCTCCACTAGGGCCCTCTCAGTCAGCCTGCTACACTAGGGCCCTCTCAGCCAGCCTGCTACACTAAGGCCCTCTCAGCCAGCCGGCTCCACTAGGGCCCTCTCAGCCAGCTGGCTCCACTAGGGCCCTCTCAGCCAGCTGGCTCCACTAGGGCCCTCTCAGCCAGCCGTCTCCACTAGGGCCCTCTCACCCAGCCTGCTCTACTAGGGCCCTCTCACCCAGCCTGCTCCACTAGGGCCCTCTCACCCAGCCTGCTCCACTAGGGCCCTCTCACCCAGCCGGCTCCACTAGGGCCCTCTCACCCAGCCGGCTCCACTAGGGCCCTCTCAGCCAGCTGGCTCCACTAGGGCCCTCTCAGTCAGCCGGCTCCACTAGTGCCCTCTCAACCAGCTGGCTACACGAGTGCCCTCTCAACCAGCTGGCTACACTAGGGCCCTCTCAACCAGCTGGCTAAACTAGTGCCCTTTCAACCAGCTGGCTACACTAGTGCCCTCTCAACCAGCTGGCTACACTAGTGCCCTGTCAACCAGCTGGTTACACTAGTGCCCTCTCAACTAGCTGGCTACACTAGGGCCCTCTCAACCAGCTGGCTCCACTAGTGCCATCTCAACCAGCTGGCTACACTAGTGCCCTCTCAACCATCTGGCTCCACTAGTGCCCTCTCAACCAGCTGGCTACACTAGTGTCCTCTCAACCAGCTGGCTACACTATGGCCCTCTCAACCAGCTGGCTACACTAGTGCCCTCTCAACCAGCTGGCTCCACTAGTGCCCTCTCAACCAGCTGGCTACACTAGTGCCCTCTTACCAGCTGGCTACACTAGTGCCCTCTCAACCAGCTGGCTACACTATGACCCTCTCAACCAGCTGGCTACACTAGTGCCCTCTCAACCAGCTGGCTACACTAGGTCCCTCTCAGCCAGCTGGCTACACTAGTGCCCTGTCAACCAGCTGGCTCCACTAGTGCCCTCTCAACCAGCTGGCTACACTAGTGCCCTCTCAACCAGCTGGCTACACTAGTGCCCTCTCAACCAGCTGGCTACACTAGTGCCCTCTCAACCAGCTGGCTACACTATGGCCCTCTCAACCAGCTGGCTACACTAGTGCCCTCTCAACCAGCTGGCTACACTAGTGCCCTCTCAACCAGCTGGCTACACTAGGGCCCTCTCAACCAGCTGGCTACACTATGGCCCTCTCAACCAGCTGGCTACACTAGTGCCCTCTCAACCAGCTGGCTCCACTAGTGCCCTCTCAACCAGCTGGCTCCACTAGTGCCCTCTCAACCAGCTGGCTCCACTAGTGCCCTCTCAACCAGCTGGCTACACTATGGCCCTCTCAACCAGCTGGCTACACTAGTGCCCTCTCAACCAGCTGGCTACACTAGGTCCCTCTCAGCCAGCTGGCTACACTAGTGCCCTCTCAACCAGCTGGCTACACTAGTGCCCTCTCAACCAGCTGGCTACACTAGGGCCCTCTCAACCAGCTGGCTACACTAGGGCCCTCTCAACCAGCTGGCTACACTAGTTCCCTCTCAACCAGCTGGCTACACTAGTGCCCTCTCAACCAGCAGGCTACACTAGTGCCCTGTCAACCAGCTGGCTACACTAGTGCCCTCTCAACTAGCTGGCTACACTAGGGCCCTCTCAACCAGCTGGCTCCACTAGTGCCATCTCAACCAGCTGGCTACACTATGGCCCTCTCAACCAGCTGGCTACACTATGGCCCTCTCAACCAGCTGGCTACACTAGTGCCCTCTCAACCAGCTGGCTACACTAGTGCCCTCTCAACCAGCTGGCTACACTAGTGCCCTCTCAACCAGCTGGCTACACTAGTGCCCTCTCAACCAGCTGGCTACACTATGGCCCTCTCAACCAGCTGGCTACACTATGGCCCTCTCAACCAGCTGGCTACACTAGTGCCCTCTCAACCAGCTGGCTCCACTAGTGCCCTCTCAACCAGCTGGCTACACTAGTGCCCTCTCAACCAGCTGGCTACACTAGTGCCCTCTCAACCAGCTGGCTACACTAGTGCCCTCTCAACCAGCTGGCTACACTAGGTCCCTCTCAACCAGCTGGCTACACTATGGCCCTCTCAACCAGCTGGCTACACTAGTGCCCTCTCAACCAGCTGGCTACACTAGGTCCCTCTCAACCAGCTGGCTACACTATGGCCCTCTCAACCAGCTGGCTACACTAGTGCCCTCTCAACCAGCTGGCTACACTAGTGCCCTCTCAACCAGCTGGCTACACTATGGCCCTCTCAACCAGCTGGCTACACTAGTGCCCTCTCAACCAGCTGGCTACACTAGGTCCCTCTCAGCCAGCTGGCTACACTAGTGCCCTCTCAACCAGCTGGCTACACTAGTGCCCTCTCAACCAGCTGGCTACACTAGGGCCCTCTCAACCAGCTGGCTACACTAGGGCCCTCTCAACCAGCTGGCTACACTAGTTCCCTCTCAACCAGCTGGCTACACTAGTGCCCTCTCAACCAGCAGGCTACACTAGTGCCCTCTCAACCAGCTGGCTACACTAGTGCCCTCTCAACTAGCTGGCTACACTAGGGCCCTCTCAACCAGCTGGCTCCACTAGTGCCATCTCAACCAGCTGGCTACACTATGGCCCTCTCAACCAGCTGGCTACACTAGTGCCCTCTCAACCAGCTGGCTACACTAGTGCCCTCTCAACCAGCTGGCTACACTAGTGCCCTCTCAACCAGCTGGCTACACTAGTGCCCTCTCAACCAGCTGGCTACACTATGGCCCTCTCAACCAGCTGGCTACACTATGGCCCTCTCAACCAGCTGGCTACACTAGTGCCCTCTCAACCAGCTGGCTCCACTAGTGCCCTCTCAACCAGCTGGCTACACTAGTGCCCTCTCAACCAGCTGGCTACACTAGTGCCCTCTCAACCAGCCGGCTACACTAGTGCCCTGTCAACCAGCTGGCTACACTAGTGCCCTCTCAACTAGCTGGCTACACTAGGGCCCTCTCAACCAGCTGGCTCCACTAGTGCCATCTCAACCAGCTGGCTACACTATGGCCCTCTCAACCAGCTGGCTACACTAGTGCCCTCTCAACCAGCTGGCTACACTAGTGCCCTCTCAACCAGCTGGCTACACTAGTGCCTTCTCAACCAGCTGGCTACACTAGTGCCCTCTCAACCAGCTGGCTACACTATGGCCCTCTCAACCAGCTGGCTACACTATGGCCCTCTCAACCAGCTGGCTACACTAGTGCCCTCTCAACCAGCTGGCTCCACTAGTGCCCTCTCAACCAGCTGGCTACACTAGTGCCCTCTCAACCAGCTGGCTACACTAGTGCCCTCTCAACCAGCTGGCTACACTAGTGCCCTCTCAACCAGCTGGCTACACTATGGCCCTCTCAACCAGCTGGCTCCACTAGGGCCCTCTCAGCCACCTGGCTCCACTAGTGCCCTCTCAGCCAGCTGGTGTGTGTAGGAGAGTGTGAGCTGTGTGTACAATATGTAGAAGTACAAATGTCAAGGGAAATGAACTAAAGTGATAAATCTAGTCGTAGGTTTTATTTACTGTGGTGTTTGTTCTCCACTGGTTACCCTGTTCTCATCACAACAGGTCACACATTCTGCTGACATGATTGCACACTGTGGTATTTCACATAACAGATACGGGAACTTGTCAATATTATATTTGTTTTCAAATTATTTTGGGGTCTTTGTAATCTGAGGGAAATATGTGTCTCTTATATCGTTGTACATTTGGCAGGAGGTTAGAAAGTACAGCTCAGTTTCCACCTCATTTTGTGGCAGTGGGCACATAGCCTGTCTTCTCTCTGCCTGTTTCAATCCTTTCTCAATAGCAAGGCTCACTTCATTTGTATATTGTACATTTTTCCCCCAGTTTTCTATCAGATAGTCTGTCACCATGTAATGTCTGTTTAGGGCCAAATAGTCTTGGGATTGTTATATTTTGGGGGAAAAAGATCAGGAATCTCATATAATTTTTTCACCCCTTATTTTTGGCACTAAACTATCTAAATATATACTTCCATAAATGTGTTAAACTGGTACCAGGAGACCTTCAGACGAGTCTTGTAAAGCTTGTGGGCGTCCTAGATCAATACAACCTGTACGTGTTCCTGAGAGACTCACCTTTCCATAGTGGGGTCATGTTAGTGTGTCCTAGATCAATACAACCTGTACGTGTTCCTGAGAGACTCACCTTTCCATAGTGGGGTCATGTTAGTGTGTCCTAGATCAATACAACCTGTACGTGTTCCTGAGAGACTCACCTTTCCATAGTGGGGTCATGTTAGTGTGTCCTAGATCAAACCAACCTGTACGTGTTCCTGAGAGACTCATCTTTCCATAGTGGGGTCATGTTAGTGTGTCCTAGATCAATACAACCTGTACGTGTTCCTGAGAGACTCACCTTTCCATAGTGGGGTCATGTTAGTGTGTAGTCCAAACGGTTCTGACACTACAGACAGAAGTTGTCAGATGGACTGTATGACTTCAGACGGTGCTTATGGGGTCGTAGAGCAAAACGGAGAACATCATCGTGTTCCTGAGTCTCATCTTTCCACAGTTTGCAGGACAAACTGATCGGACGTTACAGATTTCCACACGGCCGCAGAAATTGTAGGCTAAAGGTTAAATTGTAAATGAAAAGATCATCTACCAAACATGGATTGTGTGTGTGGGGGTACAGAGATGTGGTAGTCATATAATAATCATGCTGTGGTCTACATTTAGTTCATCATCAAGCAGACCAGATCATTAGAGATGGTGGGAGAGCCTGTTAGGCTGTTTAAAATGGAACAATATCATTTATATACTGTAGCATGAGACTAATACCTCTATATACATTTAACAGGATCTGAGGGACGTTTTCTAAATTGTTTTATAATAAATATATATAATACATTCTGTTCATCTGCAAGCAGACCTGATGATTCTAGATGGAGGGAGAGCCTGTTATTTAAAATGGAAGAATATAACTTACTGTAGCCTATATAATGTAACAATGACAATAATCCCTTCATGATGAAAATTACAGGCCTCTCTCATCTTTTTAAGTGGGAGAACTTTCACAATTGGTGGCTGACTAAATACTTTTTTGCCCCACTATACACTGTAGTTGAAGGTTATTTTAGTGTCATAAAAAGTGTTCATTAAAACAAATCAGGATGTTGGTGGATGGATTCAGTGTAGATGTTCTGCTGTGTATCGAGGGGTTTATATGAAAGTGGTAGATTTGTAATTTTTTACAAGAGAAAGTTCTGGATTACTTTTCTTTGGGTGACCTCAGGCTACGGTCTTTGACAATTCAGCTACTTTGTTAACAGTCCTACAACTGTCACCTCATGTAACAACTGATTAACTTAACTAAAGGCACATCTCAATATGTGGTCCAGGTGCCTTAGTGTTCCTATAAAAACCTGTGTCCAAACTCAGCATTAAATAGTATCTAATCAGAATAGTGTACAGAGATAAGTTATTGCACCTATTGAAATGTAATGTGTTTATTAGTGTTTATTCTGTTGCATTAAAAAAGTTACTGTTGCCTATTAGATCAATATCAGTGTGAACACGTCTGATTGGACTAGATCCACGTTGAGGTGAGACACGTCCGATTGGACTAGATCCATGTTGAGGTGAGACACGTCTGATTGGACTAGATCCATGTTGAGGTGAGTCACATCTGATTGGACTAGATCCATGTTGAGGTGAGACACGTCTGATTGGACTAGATCCATGTTGAGGTGAGACACGTCTGATTGGACTAGATCCATGTTGAGGTGAGACACGTCTGATTGGACTAGATCCATGTTGAGGTGAGACACGTCTGATTGGACTAGATCCATGTTGAGGTGAGACACGTCTGATTGGACTAGATCCATGTTGAGGTGAGACACGTCTGATTGGACTAGATCCATGTTGAGGTGAGACACGTCTGATTGGACTAGATCCATGTTGAGGTGAGACACGTCTGATTGGACTAGATCCATGTTGAGGTGAGACACGTCTGATTGGACTAGATCCATGTTGAGGTGAGACACGTCTGATTGGACTAGAGCCATGTTGAGGTGAGACACGTCTGATTGGACTAGATCCATGTTGAGGTGAGATACGTCTGATTGGACTAGATCCATGTTGAGGTGAGACACGTCTGATTGGACTAGATCCATGTTGAGAGGGGAGGGGGTAAAGACAAGAGTGTGAGAAGAGGAGAAGAGGTGGGGGGAAGAGAAGAAAGGGAGAGAAGAGGAGAAGAAAGGGAGAGAAGAGGAGAAGAGAGGAGAGGAGAGGAGAGGAGAGGAGAGGAGAGGAGAGGAGAGGAGAGGAGAGGAGAGGAGAGGAGAGGAGAGGAGAGGAGAGGAGAGGAGAGGAGAGGAGAGGAGAAGAGGTGGGGAGGAGAGGGGAAGAGGTGGGGAGAAGAGGAGTAGAGGTGGGGAGGAGAGGGGGAGGAGAAGAGAGGGGGAGGAGAAGAGAGGGAGAGTAGGGTAAAGGTGGAGGAGAGGAGAAGAGAGGAGAGGGGTAGAAGAGGGAGAAAAGGAGAAGAGAGGGGGAGAAGAGAGGGGGTAGAGAGGGGAGAAGAAAAGTGAGAGGAGGAGAGGAGTTGACAGGGGGAGAAGAGGAGAGGAGTGGAGGAAGAATGAGAGGGGGAAGAGAGGTGCAGAAGTGGGGAAGGGGAGGAGAGGGTTGGAAAAGAGGGGAGGGGAGAAGAGGGGGAGAAGAGGGGCAAAAGAGGGGGGGAGTGTGGAGACGGGGGAGAGCGGGGAGGGGGAGAAGAGAAGAGTAGATGAGATGGGGGAGAAGAGAAAGTTGGAGAAGATTAGAAGAGAGGTGAGGAAGAGAAGGGAGAGGAGAAGAGAAGATGTGGGAGAATAGGGGAGGGGGGGAGGAGAAGAGAAGAGAAGAGAGGGAGAAGAGATGGGGGAAAGAGGAGAAGAGAGGGGGAGAAGAGAAGAGAGGGGGAAAGAGGAGAAGAGATGAGGAGAAGAGAGGGGGAGAAGAAGGGTAGAGGTGGAGAAGAGGAGAAGAGAGGGGGATAAGAGGAGAGAGGAGAGGGGGAGAAGAGTAGAGGGGGGAGGGGAAGAGATGAGAGGAGTGGAGGGAGAATGAGAGGGGGAGAAGAGGTGAACAGAGTGTCAAAAGAGGAGAAGAGAGGGGCGGAAGGGGAGAAGAGGGTTGGAGAAGATGAGAGGAAGAGAAGAGGGGGAGAAGAGGAGAGGGGGAGGGGAGAAGAGGTGGAGAAGATGAGAGGAAGAGAAGAGGGGGAGAAGAGGAGAGTAGATGAGATGGGGGAGAAGAGCAGAGGTGCAGAAGAGGGGAGGAGAAGAGGAGAGAAGAGAAGAGTAGAGGGGGAGAAGAGTAGAGGGGGGAGGGGGGAGGGGAAGAGAGGGGGAGAAGAGAGGGAGAGGAGAAGAGAAGAGGGGTGGAGAAGAGAGGGGGAGCTGGGAGAGGGGGAGGAGTGTAGAGGAGAGGGGAGCGGGGTGGAGAAGGGAGGGGCAGAAGAGGAGAAGAGAGGGGGCGAAGGGGAGAGGAGAGGACAGGGGGAGAAGAGGAGAGGAGGGAGAATGAGAGGGGGAGAAGAGGAGAATAGTGTGTCAAAAGAGGAGAAGAGAGGGGCAGAAGTGGGGAAGGGGAGGAGAGGAGAGAAGAGGATGTGTGGAGAAGAGGAGAGGGGGAGTGGAGAGGGGGGAAAGAGGAGAAGAGGGGGGGAGAAGAGGGGCAAAAGAGGAGAAGAGAGGGGGAGGTGTGGAGAGGGGGGAGAATAGGGGAAGGGAGAAGAGAAGAGTAGATGAGATGGGGGAGAAGAGGAGAGGTGCAGAAGAGGAGAGGGGAGAAGGGGGGAGAAGATTAGAAGAGAGGTGGAGAAGAGAGAGGAAGAGAAGGGAGAGAGGAGAAGAGAAGCTGGGGGAGAAGAGGGGAGAAGAGAGAAGGGGGGTGTAGAGGAGAGGAGAAGAGATGGGGAGAAGAGGAGAAGAAGAGAATAGAGGGGGAGAAGAGGAGAAGAGAGGGGGAGAAGAGGAGAAGAGAGGGGAGGGGAGGACAAGAGAGGGGGGATAGAGGAGAAGAGAGGGGGATAAGAAGGGTAGAGGAGGAGAGAAGAAAAGAGGAGAGGGGAGAAGAGTAGAGGGGGGGAAAGAGAAGAGAGGGGGGAAAGAGGAGAAGAGAGCGGGAGAAGAAGGGTAGAGGTGGAGAAGAGGAGAAGAGATGGGGATAAGAGGAGAGAAGAGATGAGGAGAGGGGGAGAAGAGTAGAGGGGGGGAAAGAGAAGAGAGGGGGAGGAGAGGAGAAGAGAGGGGGAGAAGAGGAGAAAAGAGGGGGAGGTGGGAGGAGTGTGGAGAAGGGTGGGGCAGAAGAGGAGAAGAGAGGGGGAAAAGAAGAGAAAGAGAGGAGAAGAGAGGGGGAAAAGAGGAGAAAGAGAGGAGAAGAGAGGAGAGGGGAGAAGAGGAGTTGGGGGATTATGAAATTTGACCATCTGACTTGGAAAGGTGGCATCCTATGATGTTGTCATGTTGAAAGTCACTGAGCTCTTCATTAAGGCCATTCTACTGACAATGTTTGTCTATGGAGATTGCATGGCTGAGTGCTTGATTTTATACATCTGTCAGGAAGGGGTGTGGCTGAAATAGAATCCACTCATTTGAAGGGTTGTCCACATACTTTTGTATATATAGTGTATGTACACATGGGTGTTGTTGCACCATACCAATGATAAGCCTGTCTTCCCATCACATCATGAAAGGTCATGTTGATGTTCATTTAACCTCTGTCTCTCTCTTCCTCTGACTCCTCCCTTTCTCCTCTGTCTCTCTCTCTCTCTTTCTCCTCTGTCTCTCTCTTTCTCCTCAGATCTCCAGGCTCAACGCGTCCGTCCACCAGGTAGGTAGAGTATACATCTACAGTGATTATAGCAGTTCAATATTAGTCAACTTTATTATCCCACATGGAGAAATTCATGTGTCCATACAAACCATTCTAAAACCCAATAACAAGTAGTGTTTTATGGAACTACTAATACTTGTCAACCACAAAGCATTACTGCTGTTAGAATAACAGAATCACTGTCATCATCTGTCCTCACCACTGTGTTTTCCTCTCTGCTGTTTACAGCTGAACTCTCAGTCAGACTGGTGAATGGGACCACTTCCTGTTCTGGGACAGTGGAAGTCTTCTACACAGGAGAGTGGTCAGGTCTATGTACTGGGTGGTGGAGCATGATGAAAGAGGCTAAGGTTGTGTGTAGACAGCTGGACTGTGGGAATCCTGTAGCTGCATCTAGAGGACCTCTGGTTGAAGATGGAAGAAGAGTCACACGAATTAGTAGATGTAGTGGAGATGAGTCTTCTATTAGACATTGTGACATCAGAGGGGGACCTGGTGACTGTGATGGTGGATATTATCATCATGTGACCTGTTCAGGTAAGAGACTGGTCATATTGAGAGATTTATTTGTACATTATACAATATTACCATGTATCATGTTTTATGTGTTTTTATTTCATTTAAATGGAGGGAGAGATGTCAGATGTATTTAAACATTATATTTGTGTTTGTCATATTGGTTTATGGGAGATGTTCATGGGCAGATCATTGTAGTTCAGATGGTACTGAAGTGAAGCTGCCTGATGGATGTCCAGCTGTTTATTTTCTATATAGTGAAGTGAACTTATTCCTGTCTCCTGCCTGCATTATTCCCAACCCTATCCTGAGTGACTAAGAACCCATTTCTACCTCTTACAGTATCAAACATAGCAAACTACAATCTTTTATCCAACATATTTGTGTTTAGTCCTTGACAGTGTCATCAACAAAACTGATTGAATGTTCAACCAACTCTTTTCCTCCAGAGTCTGTGCGGCTTGTGGATGGAGCTGGTCTCTGCTCTGGGAGAGTGGAGGTGAAGTCCAATCAGTCCTGGGCCTCAGTGTGTGAAGCTGACTTTGACCGGCAGGATGCAGAGGTAGTCTGTGGGGAGCTTGGCTGTGGGGCTCCTGCAGCTCTACAGGGGGGGCTCTATGGAGGAGGTGAGGGTCAGACCTGGGATAAAGAGTTCCAGTGTAAAGGCAATGAGTCCCTTCTCCTGGACTGTGACACCTCAGACAGAAAACACAACACCTGCCTACCTGGTAATGCTGTTGGACTCACCTGCTCAGGTAAGAAACAGTTTGTCACTCAATCAACATTGTTTCTCACCTGGAGTGAAGAATATGAGAGACAATATAGGTGTGTTTTAGTGAGAAAATAGTAAGATTACTGTCTCTCTCTTTTCTTTTCTCAGAGCCTGATGATGTGGGGCTGGTGGGAGGAGGCAGTCGCTGTGCTGGTGGAGTGGAGCGGTACGACCAGGGAGAGTGGAGGACTGTGGGAGCTGAGGACAGGGACCAGGAGGATGTAGCTGCAGTAGTGTGTAGACAGCTGGGTTGTGGCTCCACTGTTTCAGTACTACCTGGATACACCACTAGAGGGTTTTTAGTTTCCTGTTCTGGGTCTGAGTCTTCACTGAGGGAGTGTAGAAGAATCTATGATCTCCTTCCTGGACTCACAGTGATCTGCTCAGGTAATAACAAGATATTATAATTATATTCAACTGATTTCCTTCATTCATACAACTTCCTCTGCACCTCTCATGATGACTGTTTAGCTTGTCAGTCTGCTTTACTAAATAGATCACCCAGTCAAGTAGGAATCAAATACAACTTAAATATCCCAGAATGCTTTTGTATTTGAGTGTTATCTCAGTGAACGTCTCTACTCACTACCACTGTCACATGTCATGTTATTGTCATATCTAAATGAGGAAAGTAGTTGAGGAGCTACGTTTTCTTTTTCTCTCCTCTTGTTCCAGATGTCCTGCTTAAGCCTGATATCAACATATGTTGTCTCAGTGACTGTAGGCCCACTACTCATGTTGCCCTGTGAGGGAGGGTGGCTGGCACTGTTACACGCTGATGTTATTGTCATATCTATAGGAAACTAGTTGAAGAGGTTTTTCTTCTTCTCTTTTATTGTTATAAAATATAATGGCGCCTTTGGAAATGGCAGCAGTTTTACGGGGGACTAACCATTTGTACTCTTATGAGGGGGGTGTTTGTGACTTATTTTGTACATAATGTTTCTGCCACCGTCTCTTATGGCAAAAAAGAGCTTCTGGATATCAGGACAGCGATCACTCACCTCTGATTAGACAAAAAAAAAAAATATCTTATGTTTCACGGAATCGTGGCTGAATGATGACATGGATATTCAGCTAGCAGGATATACGCTGCACCAGCTAGATAGAACAGCACAGTAAGACGAGGGGGGGGCGGTCTGTGCATATCTGTGAACAACAGCTGGTGCACGAAATCTAAGGAAGTCTCTAGATTTTGCTCGCCTGAAGTAGAGTATCTTATGATAAACTGTAGACCACATTATTTGCCAAGAGAGTTTTCATCTATACTCTTCGTGGCTGTTTATTTACCACTACAGACGGATGCTGGTACTAAGACCGCACTCAGTCAGCTGTATAAGGAAAAGAGCAAACAGGAAACCACTCACCCAGAGGTGGCGCTCCTCGTGGCCGGAGACTTTAATGCAGGGAAACTTAAATCAGTTTTACCTAATTTCTATCAACATGTTAAATGCGCAACCAGAGTGAAAAAAAATTGGATCACCTCTGCTCCACACACAGAGACACATACAAAGCTCTCCCTTGCCCTCCATTTGGTAAATCTGACCACAATACTATCCTCCTGATTCCTGCTTACAAGCTAAAATTAAAGCAGGAAGCACCAGTGACTCTGGTTTTTTAAAAAGTGGTCAGATAAAGCAGATGCTAAACTACAGGACTGTTTTGCTATCACAGACTGGAACATGTTCCGGGATTCTTCCGATTGCATTGAGGAGTACACCACATCATTCACTGGCTTTATAAATATCTTCATCAGGGACATCATCCCCACAGTAGCTGTACGTACAAACACCAACCAGAAGCCATGAATTACAGGAAACATTCGCACTGAGCTAAAGGGTAGAGCTGCCGCTGTCAAGGTGCTGGACTCTAACCCGGAAGCTGATAAGAAATCCTGCTATGCCCTCCGACGAACCATCAAACAAGCAAAACGTCAATACAGGGCTAAGACTGAATCATACTACACCAACTCCAATGCAGGGCTTGCAAACTATTACAGACTACTGTCATGACGTCGCCTGCTTGGGTATTGCAAACCTCACCACCCCCTCTCCCTGCCTCTTCAACCCATGCTGTGGTCACAGAGAGGTCGTAAATTCCTGAGAATCTCCTCATGGCCCAAAAGTATTAGACAGAGGGTAAACTTTCAGGACAAAGGAATTCTCTTCCACCTCACAGAACTTGAGGTACGAACATATTTCATATTCCTGCAAAAGTATGAGAGCTCGGTGGAGAGTCCAGCTATGAACCGGTCCATTTGTCACCACGTAGGAAACTCATGTGAGACTGTGGGACTACATTACCATATCGCTGTTTATATAATAACCTCAGATATGAGGTTTACATCTGTTTGTTGTATAAAATGAATGAGTGAGTATGATACTGTTTGTATAATTGTGTAATATGATTTTGGACTGTTTAATTAAGAAAAATACAAATACCTTTTTGATTTGAACTAAATCCAAGGACCGCCCTGAGCCCAGTATGGGTCAGAGACCACCCTCTCTGCTATCTGAATAAAAGCCAACTCTAAGAAATTACCATTGAGACCATGTTTATCCTCCAAGGAGGAGAACGAAGGTTGAGTATAATTGCTGAATCTTTAACCATACCACGTGGTTAAAACTCTTATACGAATCATAACAAGTCTTTGATATTGACTACTAGTCTGCAGCTAGGAATTCGGTATCATTGAACGTGAAGAAAGACAACCGCCGAAACAAGCATTCTATAACGAATGTCACTCTGAACAATCCACAATAACTACAACAGAAGGAGCTCCAACAAAACGAACTTCTCTCCAACGATCAAGACGACACACATGAGCGTAAATATATATATATATTGATTGCAATTGTTCCCGAATGAGTGAGCGTTCATGTGTAAGGATCAGCATGTCAATTGTTATAATTATGGACTCTGTAGTGAATTCTTAGTCGAACGCCATTTTCCCTTTGTCTAACAGCCGCCATGCCGGTTCAGCCCACTAGGGCATATTTCTCCTATCATTTCATGTAACTATTTTAAGTTTGTTTGTTTGTTTATGCATTTCTGTGAATTAATTAGTTAGTAATAAATAAATGATTTAAGACAATTGATGTATGGATGACTCATAGTGAAGACTGGGTTCGTGCAGATAATCAACAATTTACGACGTTTGGAATGAGACTAACGTGAGGTAAAAATAAATAAATCATTAATCAGAAGACTATTGATCAGATATGAAAATATCTGAAAGGTTATATTGGGAAATTATAACTTTGTAATCTAATAACTTTCCCTGGTGCCCTCGAATTCATAGTTAATTAGTTACGTTATTACTCAAGTGATCGCGTAATCCCTAACTACAGGAATCTTTGATAAAAACTATAAGTCTTCAATTTAACAAAGACACGACACTACAAAGGAAGCACTTCCGCGAGCTTCCCAGTGAGAGGAGCCTAAAAGATGAGCTAAATCACTTCTGTGCTCGCTTCGAGGCAAGCCACACTGAGGCATGCATGAGAGCACCAGCTGTTCTGGATGACTGTGTGATCACGCTCTCAGTAGTCGATGTGAGTAAGACATTTAAACAGGTCAACATTCACAAGGCCGCAGGGCCAGACAGATTACCAGGACGTGTGCTCCGTGCTTGTGCTGACCAACTGGCAGGTGTCTTCACTGACATTTTCAACATGTCCCTGATTGAGTCTGCAATACCAACATGTTTCAAGCAGACCACCATAGTCCCTGTGCCCAAGAAGACTAAGGCAACCTGCCTAAATGACTACAGACCCATAGCACTCACGTCCGTAGCCATGAAGTGATTTGAAAGGCTGGTCAAGGCTCACTTCAACACCATTATCCCAGAAACCCTAGACCCACTCCAATTTCCATACCGCCCCAACAGATCCACAGATGATGCAATCTCTATTACACTTAACACTGCCCTTTCCCACCTGGACAAAAGGAACACCTATGTGAGAATGTTATTCATTGACTACAGCTCAGCATTCAACACCATAGTACCCTCAAAGCTCATCACTAAGCTAAGGATCTTGGGACTAAACACCTCCGTCTACAACTGGATCCTGGACTTCCTGACGGGCCGCCCCCAGGTGGTGAGGGTAGGTAGCAACACATCTGCCACGCTGAACCTCAACACTGGAGCCCCTCAGGGTTTCATGCTCAGTCCCCTCCTGTACTCCCTGTTCACCCACGACTGCGTGGCCAGGCACGACTCCAACACCATCATTAAGTTTGCAGACAACAGAGACAACAACAAGCCTATAGGGAGGACGTCAGAGACCTGGCCGGGTGGTGTCAGAATAACAACCTGTCCCTCAACGTAACCAAGACAAAGGAGATGATTGTGGACTAAAGGAAAAGGAGGACCGAGCACGCCCCCATTCTCATCGACGGGGCTGTAGTGGAGCTGGTTGAGAGCTTCAAGTTCCTTGGTGTCCACATCACCAACAAACTAGAATGGTCCAAACACACCAAGACAGTCGTAAAGAGGGCATGACAAAACCTATTCCCAGTCTGGAAACTAAAAAGATTTGGCATGGGTCCTCAGATCCTCAAAAGGTACTACAGCTGCATCATCGAGAGCATCCTGACTGGTTGCATCACTGCCTGGTATGGCAACTGCTCAGCCTCCAACCGCAAGGCCCTACAGAGGGTAGTGCCAGTATGGCCCAGTACATCACTGGGGCTAAGCTGCACGGTGTCAGAGGAAGGCCCTAAACAATAATCAAAGACCCAGCCTCCCCAGTCATAGACTGTTCTCTCTACCACCGCACGGCAAGCGTTACCGGAGTGCCAAGTCTAGTACCAAAAGGCTTATTAACAGTTTTTACCCCCAATCCGTAAGACTCCTGAACAGGGCATCAAATGACTACCCGGACTTTTACGCTGCTGGTACTTTCTGTTTATCATATGTGCATAGTCACCTTAACTATACATTCTTTGCACATACTACCTCAATTAGCCCGACTAACCAGTGCCTGTATATCCTGTCTAGCCCCCCACATTCCACTGAAAAGCGCGCGAAATTCAAAAATATTTTTTTGAAATATTTAACTTTCACACATTAACAAGTCCAATACAGCATTTGAAAGATAAACATCTTGTGAATCCAGCCAACATGTCCGATTTTTAAAATGTTTTACAGCGAAAACACCACGTATATTTATGTTAGCTCACCACCAAATACAAAAAAGGACAGACATTTTTCACAGCACAGGTAGCCTTCACAAAACCAACCTAACTAACCAAGATCCAACCAAACTAACCAAGAAACAACTTCATCAGATGACAGTCCTATAACATGTTACACACTAAATCTATGTTTTGTTCGAAAAATGTGCATATTTCAGGTATAAAACAGTTTTACATTGATGCTACCATCACAGCTACCGTCAGAAATAGCACCGAAGCAACCAGAGTAATTAGACACCAACGTCAAATACCTAAATACTCATCATAAAACATTTCTGAAAAATATATGGTGTATAGCAAATGAAAGACAAAGATCTTGTGAATACAGCCAATATTTCTGAGTTTTACAGCGAAAACACAATATAGCGTTATATTAGCTTACTACAATAGCTAACACACAACAGCATTGATTCCAGGTAAACGGTAGTGATAGAACAGTTCGACAGATATATAAAGTAGCATCCCAAAATGGGTCCTACTTTTGCTGATCTTCCATCAGAATGTTGTACAAGGGGTCCTTTGTCCAGAACCGTCGTTGTTTGGATTCAGAACGACCTCTTTCCCTCTTGAATTAGCAAGCACACTAGCCAAGTGGTGCTAAGCTCTCTTTCGTGAACAAAGTCAAACACAACACGCCTAACGTCCCGAATAAATTTCAATAATCTATTAAGACTATATTGAAAAAAACATACTTTACGATGATATTGTAACATGTATCAAATAAAATCAAAGCCGGAGATAGTATTCGCCTATAACGACAGCTTTCCAGAAGGCGATTCCAGGTTCATCTTCGCGCTTTCGAAAAAACAGGAAATGGCAGACACGTCATTCCAAGAGGATTTATTCCACCTCAGACCAAGATAATCAACTCATTTCTTCTCTCACTTCCTCTTGACATCTAGGGGAAGGTGTATGACGTGCTTGTATACCAATACGCATCATGCCCATTTATAGGCAAGCCCTTGAACAGAGACCTCGAGTTCAGAAATCTCACTTCCTGATAGGAAGTGGGCTGCAGAATGAGTTCTGTTTCACTTAGAGAAATAATTCAAACAGTTTTAGAAACTAGAGAGTGTTTTCTATCCAATAGTAATAATAATATGCATATTGTACGAGCAAGAATTGAGTACGAGGCCGTTTGAAATGGGCACCTTTTATCAGAGCTACTCAATACTGCCCCTGCAGCCAGAAGAAGTTTAACTAAAGGCACATCTCAATATGTGATCCAGGTGCCTTAGTGTTCCTATAAAAACGTGTGTCCAAACTCAGCATTAAATAGTATCTAATCAGAATAGTGTACAGAGATAAGTTATTGCACCTATTGAAATGTAATGTGTTTTTTAGTGTTTATTCTGTTGCATTAAAAAAGTAACTGTTGCCTATTAGATCAATATCAGTGTGAACACGTCTGATTGGACTAGATCCATGTTGAAGTGAGACATGTCTGATTGGACTAGATCCACGTTGAGGTGAGACACGTCTGATTGGACTAGATCCATGTTGAGGTGAGACACGTCTGATTGGACTAGACCCATGTTGAGGTGAGACACGTCTGATTGGACTAGATCCATGTTGAGGTGAGACGTCTGATTGGACTAGATCCATGTTGAGGTGAGACACGTCTGATTGGACTAGATCCATGTTGAGGTGAGACACGTCTGATTGGACTAGACCCATGTTGAGGTGAGACACGTCTGATTGGACTAGATCCATGTTGAGGTGAGACACGTCTGATTGGACTAGATCCATGTTGAGGTGAAACACGTCTAATTGGACTAGATCCGTTTTGAGGTGAGACACGTCTGATTGGACTAGATCCATGTTGAGGTGAGACACATCTGATTGGACTAGATCCGTGTTGAGGTGAGACACGTCTGATTGGACTAGATCCATGTTGAGGTGAGACACGTCTGATTGGACTAGATCCATGTTGAGGGGAGACACGTCTGATTGGACTAGATCCATGTTGAGGTGAAACACGTCTGATTGGACTAGATCCGTTTTGAGGTGAGACACGTCTGATTGGACTAGATCCATGTTGAGATGAGACACAAAGAGGAGAAGAGGTGGGGGTAAGAGGAGAAGAGGTGGGGAGAAGAGGAGAAGAGGTGGGGAGAAGAGGAGAAGAAATGGGGGAAAGAGGAGAAGACGTGGGGGAAAGAGGAGAAGAGGTGGGGGAAAGAGGAGAAGAGGTGGGGAGAAGAGGAGAAGAAATGGGGGAAAGGGGAGAAGAGGGGGAGGAGAAGAGATGGGGGGAAGAGGAGAAGAGATGGGGGAAAGAGGAGAAGAGGTGGGGGAAAGAGGAGAAGAGGTGGGGGAAAGAGGAGAAGAGGTGGGGGAAAGAGGAGAAGAGAGGGGGAGAAGAGATGGGGGGAAGAGGAGAAGAGATGGGGGAAAGAGGAGAAGAGGTGGGGGAAAGAGGAGAAGAGGTGGGGGGAAGAGGAGAAGAGATGGGGAGAAGAGGAGAAGAGATGGGGGAAAGAGGAGAAGAGGTGAGGAGAAGAGGTGGGGAGAAGAGGAGAAGAGATGGGGGAAAGAGGAGAAGAGATGGGGAGAAGAGGGGGAGGAGAAGAAGTGGGGAGAAGAGGAGAAGAGAGGAGAAGAGGTGGGGGAAAGAGGAGAAGAGAGGAGAAGAGGTGGGGGAAAGAGGAAAAGAGGTGGGGGAAAGAGGAGAAGAGAGGAGAAGTGGTGGGGGAAAGAGGAGAAGAGAGGAGAAGAGGTGGGAGAAAGAAGAGAAGAGATGGGGGAAAGAGGAGAAGAGGTGGGGGGAAGAGGAGATGAGGTGGGGGAAGAGGAGATGAGGTGGGGGGAAGAGGGAGAGGAGAAGAGATGGGGGAAAGAGGAGAAGAGGTGGGGGAAAGAGGAGAAGAGGTGGGGAGAAGAGGAGAAGAGAGGGGGGAAAGAGGAGAAGAGGTGGGGGAAAGAGGAGAAGAAAGGGAGAGAAGAGGAGAAGAGGTGGGGAGAAGAGGAGAAGAGATGGGGGAAAGAGGAGAAGAGAGGGGGAGAAGAGGTGGGGGAAAGAGGAGAAGAGAGGAGAAGAGGTGGGGGAAAGAGGAGAAGAGGTGGGGGGAAGAGAAGAGGTGGGGGGAAGAGGGGGAGGAGAAGAGATGGGGGAAAGAGGAGAAGAGGTGGGGGAAAGAGGAGAAGAGGTGGGGGAAAGAGGAGAAGAGGTGGGGGGAAGAGGAGAAGAGGTGGGGGGAAGAGGGGGAGGAGAAGAGATGGGGGAAAGAGGAGAAGAGGTGGGGGAAAGAGGGGAAGAGGTGGGGGAAAGAGGAGAAGAGTAGGGGAGAAGAGGAGAAGAGAGAGGGGAAAGAGGAGAAGAGGTGGGGGAAAGAGGAGAAGAGGTGGGGAGAAGAGATGGGGAAAGAGGAGAAGAGATGGGGGAAAGAGGAGAAGAGATGGGGAGAAGAGGAGAAGAGAGAGGGGAAAGAGGAGAAGAGGTGGGGGAAAGAGGAGAAGAGGTGGGGGAAAGAGGAGAAGAGGTGGGGGAAAGAGGAGAAGAGGTGGGGGAAAGAGGAGAAGAGAGGGGGAGAAGAGATGGGGGGAAGAGGAGAAGAGATGGGGGAAAGAGGAGAAGAGGTGGGGGAAAGAGGAGAAGAGGTGGGGGGAAGAGGAAAATAGATGGGGAGAAGAGGAGAAGAGATGGGGGAAAGAGGAGAAGAGGTGGGGAGAAGAGGAGAAGAGGTGGGGAAAAGAGGAGAAGAGATGGGGGAAAGAGGAGAAGAGATGGGGAGAAGAGGGGGAGGAGAAGAAGTGGGGAGAAGAGGAGAAGAGAGGAGAAGAGGTGGGGGAAAGAGGAGAAGAGAGGAGAAGAGGTGGGGGAAAGAGGAAAAGAGGTGGGGGAAAGAGGAGAAGAGAGGAGAAGAGGTGGGGGAAAGAGAAGAGAGGGGGAGAAGAGGAGAAGAGATGGGGGAAAGAGGAGAAGAGGTGGGGAGAAGAGGAGAAGAGGTGGGGAAAAGAGGAGAAGAGATGGGGGAAAGAGGAGAAGAGATGGGGAGAAGAGGGGGAGGAGAAGAAGTGGGGAGAAGAGGAGAAGAGAGGAGAAGAGGTGGGGGAAAGAGGAGAAGAGAGGAGAAGAGGTGGGGGAAAGAGGAGAAGAGAGGAGAAGAGGTGGGGGAAAGAGGAGAAGAGAGGAGAAGAGGTGGGAGAAAGAAGAGAAGAGATGGGGGAAAGAGGAGAAGAGGTGGGGGGAAGAGGAGATGAGGTGGGGGGAAGAGGAGATGAGGTGGGGGGAAGAGGGGGAGGAGAAGAGATGGGGGAAAGAGGAGAAGAGGTGGGGGAAAGAGGAGAAGAGGTGGGGGAAAGAGGAGAAGAGGTGGGGAGAAGAGGAGAAGAGAGAGGGGAAAGAGGAGAAGAGGTGGGGGAAAGAGGAGAAGAAAGGGAGAGAAGAGGGAGAGGAGAAGAGATGGGGAGAAGAGGAGAAGAGATGGGGGAAAGAGGAGAAGAGAGGAGAAGAGGTGGGGGAAAGAGGAGAAGAGAGGAGAAGAGGTGGGGGAAAGAGGAGAAGAGATGGGGGAAAGAGGAGAAGAGAGGGGGAGGAGAGGAGAAGAGATGGGGGGAAGAGGAGAAGAGGTGAGGAGAAGAGGTGGGGAGAAGAGGAGAAGAGATGGGGGAAAGAGGAGAAGAGAGGGGGAGAAGAGGGGGAGGAGAAGAAGTGGGGAGAAGAGGAGAAGAGAGGAGAAGAGGTGGGGGAAAGAGGAGAAGAGAGGAGAAGAGGTGGGGGAAAGAGGAAAAGAGGTGGGGGAAAGAGGAGAAGAGAGGAGAAGTGGTGGGGGAAAGAGGAGAAGAGAGGAGAAGAGGTGGGAGAAAGAAGAGAAGAGATGGGGGAAAGAGGAGAAGAGGTGGGGGGAAGAGGAGATGAGGTGGGGGAAGAGGAGATGAGGTGGGGGGAAGAGGGGGAGGAGAAGAGATGGGGGAAAGAGGAGAAGAGGTGGGGAAAGAGGAGAAGAGGTGGGGAGAAGAGGAGAAGAGGTGGGGAAAGAGGAGAAGAGGTGGGGGAAAGAGGAGAAGAAAGGGAGAGAAGAGGGGGAGGAGAGGAGAAGAGATGGGGGAAAGAGGAGAAGAGAGGAGAAGAGGTGGGGGAAAGAGGAGAAGAAAGGGAGAGAAGAGGGGGAGGAGAGGAGAAGAGATGGGGGAAAGAGGAGAAGAGGTGGGGGGAAGAGGGGGAGGAGAAGAGATGGGGGAAAGAGGAGAAGAGGTGGGGGAAAGAGGAGAAGAGGTGGGGGAAAGAGGAGAAGAGGTGGGGGGAAGAGGAGAAGAGGTGGGGGGAAGAGGGGGAGGAGAAGAGATGGGGGAAAGAGGAGAAGAGGTGGGGGAAAGAGGGGAAGAGGTGGGGGAAAGAGGAGAAGAGTAGGGGAGAAGAGGAGAAGAGAGAGGGGAAAGAGGAGAAGAGGTGGGGGAAAGAGGAGAAGAGGTGGGGAGAAGAGATGGGGAAAGAGGAGAAGAGATGGGGGAAAGAGGAGAAGAGATGGGGAGAAGAGGAGAAGAGAGAGGGGAAAGAGGAGAAGAGGTGGGGGAAAGAGGAGAAGAGGTGGGGGAAAGAGGAGAAGAGGTGGGGGAAAGAGGAGAAGAGGTGGGGGAAAGAGGAGAAGAGAGGGGGAGAAGAGAGGGGGGGAAGAGGAGAAGAGATGGGGGAAAGAGGAGAAGAGGTGGGGGAAAGAGGAGAAGAGGTGGGGGGAAGAGGAAAATAGATGGGGAGAAGAGGAGAAGAGATGGGGGAAAGAGGAGAAGAGGTGGGGAGAAGAGGAGAAGAGGTGGGGAAAAGAGGAGAAGAGATGGGGGAAAGAGGAGAAGAGATGGGGAGAAGAGGGGGAGGAGAAGAAGTGGGGAGAAGAGGAGAAGAGAGGAGAAGAGGTGGGGGAAAGAGGAGAAGAGAGGAGAAGAGGTGGGGGAAAGAGGAAAAGAGGTGGGGGAAAGAGGAGAAGAGAGGAGAAGAGGTGGGGGAAAGAGGAGAAGAGATGGGGAGAAGAGGAGAAGAGATGGGGGAAAGAGGAGAAGAGGTGGGGAGAAGAGGAGAAGAGGTGGGGAAAAGAGGAGAAGAGATGGGGGAAAGAGGAGAAGAGATGGGGAGAAGAGGGGGAGGAGAAGAAGTGGGGAGAAGAGGAGAAGAGAGGAGAAGAGGTGGGGGAAAGAGGAGAAGAGAGGAGAAGAGGTGGGGGAAAGAGGAGAAGAGAGGAGAAGAGGTGGGGGAAAGAGGAGAAGAGAGGAGAAGAGGTGGGAGAAAGAAGAGAAGAGATGGGGGAAAGAGGAGAAGAGGTGGGGGGAAGAGGAGATGAGGTGGGGGGAAGAGGAGATGAGGTGGGGGGAAGAGGGGGAGGAGAAGAGATGGGGGAAAGAGGAGAAGAGGTGGGGGAAAGAGGAGAAGAGGTGGGGGAAAGAGGAGAAGAGGTGGGGAGAAGAGGAGAAGAGAGGGGGGAAAGAGGAGAAGAGGTGGGGGAAAGAGGAGAAGAAAGGGAGAGAAGAGGGAGAGGAGAAGAGATGGGGGAAGAGGAGAAGAGGTGGGGAAAGAGGAGAAGAGAGGAGAAGAGGTGAGGGAAAGAGGAGAAGAGAGGAGAAGAGGTGGGGGAAAGAGGAGAAGAGGTGGGGGGAAGAGGAGAAGAGGTGGGGGGAAGAGGGGGAGGAGAAGAGATGGGGGAAAGAGGAGAAGAGGTGGGGGAAAGAGGAGAAGAGGTGGGGGAAAGAGGAGAAGAGGTGGGGGGAAGAGGAGAAGAGGTGGGGGGAAGAGGGGGAGGAGAAGAGATGGGGGAAAGAGGAGAAGAGGTGGGGGAAAGAGGGGAAGAGGTGGGGGAAAGAGGAGAAGAGTAGGGGAGAAGAGGAGAAGAGAGAGGGGAAAGAGGAGAAGAGGTGGGGGAAAGAGGAGAAGAGGTGGGGAGAAGAGATGGGGAAAGAGGAAAAGAGATGGGGGAAAGAGGAGAAGAGAGGGGGAGAAGAGGAGAAGAGAGGGGGGAAAGAGGAGAAGAGGTGGGGGAAAGAGGAGAAGAGGTGGGGAGAAGAGGGGGAGGAGAAGAAGTGGGGAGAAGAGGAGAAGAGAGGAGAAGAGGTGGGGGAAAGAGGAGAAGAGAGGAGAAGAGGTGGGGGAAAGAGGAGAAGAGAGGAGAAGAGGTGGGGGAAAGAGGAGAAGAGAGGAGAAGAGGTGGGAGAAAGAAGAGAAGAGATGGGGGAAAGAGGAGAAGAGGTGGGGGGAAGAGGAGATGAGGTGGGGGGAAGAGGAGATGAGGTGGGGGGAAGAGGGAGAGGAGAAGAGATGGGGGAAAGAGGAGAAGAGGTGGGGGAAAGAGGAGAAGAGGTGGGGGAAAGAGGAGAAGAGGTGGGGAGAAGAGGAGAAGAGGGGGGGAAAGAGGAGAAGAGGTGGGGGAAAGAGGAGAAGAAAGGGAGAGAAGAGGGAGAGGAGAAGAGATGGGGGAAGAGGAGAAGAGATGGGGGAAAGAGGAGAAGAGAGGAGAAGAGATGGGGGAAAGAGGAGAAGAGATGGGGGAAGAGGTGGGGGAAAGAGGAGAAGAGGTGGGGGGAAGAGGAGAAGAGGTGGGGGGAAGAGGGGGAGGAGAAGAGATGGGGGAAAGAGGAGAAGAGGTGGGGGAAAGAGGAGAAGAGGTGGGGGAAAGAGGAGAAGAGGTGGGGGGAAGAGGAGAAGAGGTGGGGGGAAGAGGGGGAGGAGAAGAGATGGGGGAAAGAGGAGAAGAGGTGGGGGAAAGAGGGGAAGAGGTGGGGGAAAGAGGAGAAGAGTAGGGGAGAAGAGGAGAAGAGAGAGGGGAAAGAGGAGAAGAGGTGGGGGAAAGAGGAGAAGAGGTGGGGAGAAGAGATGGGGAAAGAGGAGAAGAGATGGGGGAAAGAGGAGAAGAGATGGGGAGAAGAGGAGAAGAGAGAGGGGAAAGAGGAGAAGAGGTGGGGGAAAGAGGAGAAGAGGTGGGGGAAAGAGGAGAAGAGGTGGGGAGAAGAGGAGAAGAAAGGGAGAGAAGAGGAGAAGAGGTGGGGGAAAGAGGAGAAGAGATGGGGGAAAGAGGAGAAGAGATGGGGAGAAGAGGAGAAGAAAGGGAGAGAAGAGGAGAAGAGGTGGGGGAAAGAGGAGAAGAGAGGGGGAGGAGAAGAGGTGGGGAGAAGAGGAGAAGAGGTGGGGGAAAGAGGAGAAGAGGTGGGGAAAGAGGAGAAGAGGTGGGGGAAAGAGGAGAAGAGGTGGGGAGAAGAGGAGAAGAGAGGAGAGGAGAAGAGGTGGGGAGAAGAGGAGAAGAGATGGGGGAAAGAGGAGAAGAGATGGGGGAAAGAGGAGAAGAGGTGGGGGAAAGAGGAGAAGAGATGGGGAGAAGAGGAGAAGAGATGGGGAGAAGAGGAGAAGAGGTGGGGGAAAGAGGAGAAGAGATGGGGAGAAGAGGGGGAGGAGAAGAGATGGGGGAAAGAGGAGAAGAGGTGGGGAGAAGAGGAGAAGAGATGGGGGAAAGAGGAGAAGAGTAGGGGGAAAGAGGAGAAGAGATGGGGAGAAGAGGAGAAGAGATGGGGGAAAGAGGAGAAGAGTAGGGGGAAAGAGGAGAAGAGGTGGGGGGAAGAGGAGAAGAGAGGGGGAGAAGAGGGGGAGGAGAAGAGAGGGGGAGGAGAGGAGAAGAGGGAGAGAAGGGTAGAGGTGGAGGAGAGGAGAAGAGAAGAGAGGGGTAGAAGAGGGAGAAAAGGAGAAGAGAGGGGGTAGAGAGGGGAGAAGAAAGGTGAGAGGAGGAGAGGAGTGGAGGGAGAATGAGAGGGGCAGAAGTGGGGAAGGGGAGGAGAGGAGAGTGTTGGAAAAGATGAGAGGGGAGAAGAGGGGAGGGGAAGGGAGAAGAGTGGGAGAAGAGGGGCAAAAGAGGAGAAGAGAGGGGGGGGTGGAGAGGGGGGAGAATAGGAGAGCAGGGACGGGGAGAAGAGAAGAGTAGATGAGATGGGGGAGAAGAGAAGGGGGGAGAAGATTAGAAGAGAGGTGAGGAAGAGAAGGGAAAGGGGAGAGGAGAAGAGAAGATGGGGGAGAAAAGGGGAGGGGAGAAGGGGGGGAGGAGAAGAGAAGAGAGGGAGAAGAGATGGGGGAAAGAGGAGAAGAGAGGGGGAGAAGAGAAGAGAGGGGGAGAAGAGAAAATGGGGAGAAGAGGAGAAGAGAAGAGAGGGGGAAAGAGGAGAAGAGATGAGGAGAAGAGAGGGGGAGAAGAAGGGTAGAGGTGGAGAAGAGGAGAAGAGAGGGGGATACGAGGAGAGAGGAGAGGGGGAGAAGAGTAGAGGGGGGAGGGGAAGAGATGAGAGGAGTGGAGGGAGAATGAGAGGGGGAGAAGAGGTGAACAGTGTCAAAAGAGAAGAAGAGAGGGGCGGAAGGGGAGAAGAGGAGAGAAGAGGGGGAGAAGAGTAGATGAGATGGGAGAATGGGGAGAAGAGGAGAGGTGCAGAAGAGGAGAGGGAGAAGGGGGGAGAAGATTAGAAAAGAGGTGGAGAAGAGAGAGGAAGAGAAGGGAGAGAGGAGAAGAGAAGATGAGGGAGAAGAGGGGAGGAGAAGAGATGTGGAGAAGAGAGGGGGGAAAGAGGAGAAGAGATGGGGATAAGAGGAGAGAAGAGGAGAGGGGGAGAGAGGAGGGTGTAGAAGAGAGGGGGAGGAGAGGAGAAGAGAGGGGGAGAAGAGAGGGGGAGCTGGGAGAGGGGGAGGAGTGTAGAGGAGAGGAGAGCGGGGTGGAGAAGGGAGGGGCAGAAGAGGAGAAGAGAGGGGGAGAAGTGGAGAGGGGAGAAGTAAAGTGAGAGGAGAAGGGGAGAGGAGAAGACAGGGGGAGAAGAGGAGAGAAGGGAGAATGAGAGGGGGAGAAGAGGAGAATAGAGTGTCAAAAGAGGAGAAGAGAGGGGCAGAAGTGGGGAAGGGGAGGAGAGGAGAGAAGAGGATATGTGGAGAAGAGGAGAGGTGGAGAAGAGGAGAGGGGGAGTGGAGAGGGGGGAAAGAGGAGAAGAGGGGGGAGAAGAGGAGAAGAGAGGGGGAGGTGTGGAGAGGGGGGAGAATAGGGGAGGGGGAGAAGAGAAGAGTAGATGAGATGGGGGAGAAGAGGAGAGGTGCAGAAGAGGAGAGGGGAGAAGGGGGGAGAAGATTAGAAGAGAGATGGAGAAGAGAGAGGAAGAGAAGGGAGAGAGGAGAGGAGAAGAGAAGATGGGGGAGAAGAGGGGAGAGGAGAGAAGGTGGGGAGAAGAGGAGAGGGTGAGAAGCAGAGAATTGAAGAGAGGAGAGGAGAAGAGATGGGGGAAAGAGGAGAAGAGATGGGGAGAAGAGGAGAAGCGGAGAAGAGAGGGGGAGAAGAGGAGAAGAGAGGAAGAGAGGGGAGGAGAGGAGAAGAGATGGGGAGAAGAGAGGGGGGAAAGAGGAGAAGAGAGGGGGAGATGAAGGGTAGAAGAGGAGAAGAGATGGGGATAAGAGGAGAGAAGAGAAGAGGAGAGGGGGAGAAGAGTAGAGGACAGGGGGAAAGAGAAGAGAGGGGGAGGAGAGGAGAAGAGAGGGGGAGAAGAGGAGAAAAGAGGGGGAGCTGGGAGAGTGGGAGGAGTGTAGAGGAGAGGAGAGCGGGGTGGAGAAGGGTGGGGCAGAAGAGGAGAAGAGAGGGGGAAAAGAGGAGAAAGAGAGGGGGAGAAGTGGAGAGGGGAGAAGAAAAGTGAAAGGAGGAGAGGAGAGGACAGGGGGAGAAGAGGAGAGGAGAGGAGAGGGGAGGAGAGGGGAGAAGAGGAGTTGGTGGATTATGAAATTTGACCATCTGACTTGGAAAGGTGGTATCCTATGATGTTGTCATGTTGAAAGTCACTGAGCTCTTCATTAAGGCCATTCTACTGACAATGTTTGTCTATGGAGATTGCATGGCTGAGTGCTTGATTTAATACATCTGCCAGGAAGGGGTGTGGCTGAAATAGAATCCACTCATTTGAAGGGTGTCCACATACTTTTGTATATATAGTGTATGTACACATGGGTGTTGTTGCACCATACCAACGATAAGCCTGTCTTCCCATCACATCATGAAAGGTCATGTTGATGTTCATTTAACCTCTGTCTCTCTCTTCCTCTGACTCCTCCCTTTCTACTCTGTCTCTCTCTTCCTCTGACTCCTCCCTTTCTCCTCTGTCTCTCTCTTCCTCTGACTCCTCCCTTTCTCCTCTGTCTCTCTCTTCCTCTGACTCCTCCCTTTCTCCTCTGTCTCTCTCTTCCTCTGACTCCTCCCTTTCTCCTCTGTCTCTCTCTTCCTCTGACTCCTCCCTTTCTCCTCTGTCTCTCTCTTCCTCTGACTCCTCCCTTTCTCCTCTGTCTCTCTCTTCCTCTGACTCCTCCCTTTCTCCTCTGTCTCTCTCTTCCTCTGACTCCTCCCTTTCTCCTCTGTCTCTCTCTTCCTCTGACTCCTCCCTTTCTCCTCTGTCTCTCTCTTCCTCTGACTCCTCCCTTACTCCTCTGTCTCTCTCTTCCTCTGACTCCTCCCTTTCTCCTCTGTCTCTCTCTTCCTGACTCCTCCCTTTCTCCTCTGTCTCTCTCTTCCTCTGACTCCTCCCTTTCTCCTCTGTCTCTCTCTTCCTCTGACTCCTCCCTTTCTCCTCTGTCTCTCTCTTCCTCTGACTCCTCCCTTTCTCCGCTGTCTCTCTCTTCCTCTGACTCCTCCCTTTCTCCTCTGTCTCTCTCTTCCTCTGACTCCTCCCTTTCTCCTCTGTCTCTCTCTTCCTCTGACTCCTCCCTTTCTCCGCTGTCTCTCTCTTCCTCTGACTCCTCCCTTTCTCCTCTGTGTCTCTCTTCCTCTGACTCCTCCCTTTCTCCTCTGTCTCTCTCTTCCTCTGACTCCTCCCTTTCTCCTCTGTCTCTCTCTTCCTCTGACTCCTCCCTTTCTCCTCTGTCTCTCTCTTCCTCTGACTCCTCCCTTTCTCCTCTGTCTCTCTCTTCCTCTGACTCCTCCCTTTCTCCTCTGTCTCTCTCTTCCTCTGTCTCCCCCCTTTCTCCTCTGTCTCTCTCTTCCTCTGACTCATCCCTTTCTCCTCTGTCTCTCTCTTCCTCTGACTCCTCCCTTTCTCCTCTGTCTCTCTCTTCCTCTGCCTCCCTTTCTCCTCTGTCTCTCTCTTCCTCTGACTCCTCCCTTTCTCCTCTGTCTCACTCTTCCTCTGACTCCTCCCTTTCTCCTCTGTTTCTCTCTTTCTCCTCAGATCTCCAGGCTCAAAGCGTCAGTCCACCAGGTAGGTAGAGTATAAATCTACAGTGATTATAGCAGTTCAATATTAGTCAACTTTATTATCCCACATGAAGAAATTCATGTGTCCATACAAACCATTCTAAAACCCAATAACAAGTAGTGTTTTATGGAACTACTAATACTTGTCAACCACAAAGCATTACTGCTGTTAGAATAACAGAATCACTGTCATAATCTGTCCTCACCACTGTGTTTTCCTCTCTGCTGTTTACAGCTGAAGACTCAGTCAGACTGGTGGATGGAACCACTTCCTGTTCTGGGACAGTGGAAGTCTTCTACAGAGGAGAGTGGTCAGGTGTATGTTTTAGTTGGTGGAGCATGAGAGAGACCAAGGTTGTGTGTAGAGAGCTGGACTGTGGGAATCCTGTAGCTGAATCTAGAGGACCTCTGGTTGAAGATGGAAGAAGAGGAGTCAGACTGGGTGGTTGCTATGGAAATGAGTCTTCTATTAGACAGTGTATCATCAGAGGAGGACGTGGTGTCTGTGATGGTGAATATTATCATCATGTGACCTGTTCAGGTAAGAGACTAGTCATATTGAGAGATTTATTTGTACATTATACAATATTAATTAACATGTATCATGTTTTATGTGTTTTTTATTTCACTTAAATAGAGGGAGAGATGTCAGATGTATTTAAACATTATATTTGTGTTTGTCATATTGGTTTATGGGAGATGTTCATGGGCAGATCATTGTAGTTCAGATGGTACTGAAGTGAAGCTGCCTGATGGATGTCCAGCTGTTTATTTTCTATAAAGTGAAGTGAACTTATTCCTGTCTCCTGCCTGCATTATTCCCAACCCGATCCTGAGTGACTAAGAACCCATTTCTACCTATTACAGTATCAAAAATAGCAAACTACAATCTTTTATCCAACATATTTGTGTTCAGTCCTTGACAGTGTCAACAAAACTGATTGAATGTTCAACCAACTCTTTTTCTCCAGAGTCTGTGCGGCTTGTGGATGGAGCTGGTCTCTGCTCTGGGAGAGTGGAGGTGAAGTCCAATCAGTCCTGGGCCTCAGTGTGTGAAGCTGACTTTGACCGGCAGGATGCAGAGGTAGTCTGTGGGGAGCTTGGCTGTGGGGCTCCTGCAGCTCTACAGGGGGGGCTCTATGGAGGAGGTGAGGGTCAGACCTGGGATAAAGAGTTCCAGTGTAAAGGCAAAGAGTCCCTTCTCCTGGACTGTGACACCTCAGACAGAAAACACAACACCTGCCTACCTGGTAATGCTGTTGGACTCACCTGCTCAGGTAAGAAACAGTTTGTCACTCAATCAACATTGTTTCTCACCTGGAGTGAAGAATATGAGAGACAATATAGGTGTGTTTTAGTGAGAAAATAGTAAGATTACTGTCTCTCTCTTTTCTTTTCTCAGAGCCTGATGATGTGAGGCTGGTGGGAGGAGGCAGTCGCTGTGCTGGTGGAGTGGAGTGGTACGACCAGGGAGAGTGGATGATTGTGGGAGCGGACAGGAACCAGGAGGATGTAGCTGCAGTAGTGTGTAGACAGCTGGGTTGTGGCTCCAATGTTTCAGTACTAACTGGAAACACCACTAGAGGTGTTGAAGTTATCTGTTCTGGGTCTGAGTCTTCACTGAGGGAGTGTTGGAGAAGTTCTTTTCTCCTACCTGGACTCACAGTGATCTGCTCAGGTAATAACAAGATATTATAATTACATTCAACTGATTTCCTTCATTCATACAACTTCCTCTGCACCTCTCATGATGACTGTTTAGCTTGTCAGTCTGCTTTACTAAATAGATCACTCAATCAAGTAGGAATCAAATACAAGTTAAATATCCCAGAATGCTTTGTATTTAAGTGTTATCTCAGTGAACGTCTCTACTCACGACCACTGTCACATGTCATGTTATTGTCAAATCTAAATGAGGAAAGTAGTTGAGGAGCTACGTTTTCTTTTTCTCTCCTCTTGTTCCAGATGTCCTGCTTAAGCCTGATATCAACATATGTTGTCACAGTGACTGTAGGCCCACTACTCATGTTGCCCTGTGAGGGAGGGTGGCTAGCACTGTTACATGCTGATGTTATTGTCATATCTATAGGAAACTAGTTGAAGAGGTTTTTCTTCTCTTTTATTGTTACAGTCCAGCCTGATATCTTCCTGACTGACTCAATGGGAGGGGTCTCCAGGGGCCACCAGGGGCCCGAGATGTTCAGGGGCTACAGTTTCACCATCACCTGCTCCACTCAGCCACAGTACCCAGGAGGCTCCTTCCTCCTCACGTTCACCGGCTCCAACAGAACCCAGACCCAGCCAGCTGTCAATCACTCTGCTGCCTTCCTCTTCCCTGCTGCAGATGACTCCCACCAAGGGACCTACAGCTGTGTTTATGACAATTATGTTTTCTCTCATAACTTCTCCTCTGAGAGTGAGCTCCTCTCCCTCACCATCACAGGTAACTGAACATGAACCAGACTGATAACTTTGTCATTGACAGATTTGCCACAGATCTATGTGATGATGATCAGTCCCCTCATCAAAGGTGTTTCTGTTTGCAGCCTCTCCTCTGCCAGCCTTCATCATCAGACACGTTGTAGTGCTGCTGATCCTACTGACAGCCATCACCACCTCCTACCTGTACTACAAGGTAAAGACATTTACTCAGATGTTACAAGTCATTTAAACTAGAGGGAGAGGGATAGAATGGAGATACTAGAGAGTAAATGTCTGACTGTTGGTGCTGTGTCTCCCTAGCCCACCAGGAGGCAGAAGAGAGTGAACAGGGTGAGCAGCATGGATCTTGATGTCAATGCCATGGAGATGGTCTCTCTGAGCTCCAGAGCTGAAGCTGGACCGGGAGAGGAGAGAGCAGCAGCCCAGGCATCGGAGTAGGAGTAGGATGAAGCTGACCCTACATGCTGATCTCAGGTCAGTTCTGTGTTTTAAATCGATGGTCAGCAGTGGACTGGTGTTTAAAATGTGGTGACAAACCTGAAGTGGTTCTAATTTTAATAACAAGTTCAGAATTAGTTTATCTTTCTAGAACCTTGGAAGAAATCTAAAAGGAGTGACTGCAACCACCATTATTCCTTTTAGTTTGGTTTTTACCACCAGGGTAACATGGGGTTCTGGGTAACATGGGGTTTTGGGTAACATGGGGTTTTGGATAACGTGGAGATTTGGGTAACATGGGGTTTTGGGTAACATGGGGTTCTGGGTAACATGGGGTTTGGGGTAACATGGTGTTTTGGTAACATGGGGTTTTGGTAACATGGGGTTCTGGGGTAACATGGGGTTTGGGTAACATGGTGTTTGGGGTAACGTGGGGTTTTGGGTAACATGGGGTTTTGGGTAACATGGGATTTTGGGTAACATGGGGTTTGGGGTAACATGGTGTTTTGGTAACATGGGGTTTTGGTAACATGGGGTTCTGGGGTAACATGGGGTTCTGGGGTAACATGGGGTTTTTGGGTAACATGGGGTTTTGGGGTAACATGGGGTTTGGGGTAACATGGGGTTTTGGGTAACATGGGGTTATGATTATTTTAAGTGAGTAGCTCAATTACGTCTGTTTAGTGTTCCAGAATGTATTGCTTTTACTTTTGTCTTTATCTTATTTAGTGTCTCTTAGATTCTTTATCTTATTTAGTGGATCTTAGATTATTTGTCTTATTTAGTGTCTCTTAGATTCTTTATCTTATTTAGTGTCTCTTAGATTCTTTATCTTATTTAGTGTCTCTTAGATTCTTTATCTTATTTAGTGTCTCTTAGATTCTTTATCTTATTTAGTGTCTCTTAGATTCTTTATCTTTTCTAGTGTCTCTTAGATTCTTTATCTTATTTAGTGTCTCTTAGATTCTTTATCTTATTTAGTGTCTCTTAGATTCTTTATCTTATTTAGTGTCTCTTAGATTCTTTATCTTTTCTAGTGTCTCTTAGATTCTTTATCTTATTTAGTGTCTCTTAGATTCTTTATCTTATTTAGTGTCTCTTAGATTCTTTATCTTATTTAGTGTCTCTTAGATTCTTTATGTTATTTAGTGTCTCTTAGATTCTTTATCTTATTTAGTATCTCTTAGAATCTTTATCTTATTTAGTGTCTCTTAGATTCTTTGTCTTATTTAGTGTCTCTTAGATTCTTTATCTTATTTAGTGTCTCTTAGATTCTTTATCTTATTTAGTGTCTCTTAGATTCTTTATCTTATTTAGTGTCTCTTAGATTCTTTATCTTATTTAGTGTCTCTTAGATTCTTTATCTTATTTAGTGTCTCTTAGATTCTTTATCTTATTTAGTGTCTCTTAGATTCTTTATCTTATTTAGTGTCTCTTAGATTCTTTATCTTATTTAGTGTCTCTTAGATTCTTTATCTTGAAGTGTCTCCATTATTAGTTCATGTATTATTATTATCATCTGTTCATTCTTTGTATTTTGAAAAAAAATTGATAAAGGGGTTTGTTGTTGTTGTTTACCTCTCATGTTATTGATTATAAATGTTATGATATTGATTATGATGTAGATTATTGTTTGAATATTGTGAGTAGTCTAGAGATAATAATTGAATTGATTATAAATGTCATGATATAATTATTGATTATGAAGTAGATTACTGTTATGATGTTGCTCTCTAAACTGCCATGTAATCAACTGAATGCTTTTAATAAAATTACAGGCTGTCAGTCTTGTGTGATTCCCCTCTTGGACAGACTACAACATATAGTATGAATTAACTGAGATCAGTCTGTGTGATTCCCCTCTTGGACAGACTACAACATACAGTATGAATTAACTGAGATCAGTCTGTGTGATTCCCCTCTTGGACAGACTACAACATATAGTATGAATTAACTTATCTGGGATAGGCGGGACGCTAGCATCCCACTTGGCCAAATGCCAGTGAAAATGCAGAGCACCAAATTAAAATATATTACTATAAAAATCTAACTTTCATTAAATCACACATGAAAGATACCAAATTAAAGCTACACTTGTTGTGAATCCAGCCAACATGTCAGAATTCAAATAGGCTTTACGACGAAAGCACACCAAATGATTATGTTAGGTCAGAGCCAAGTCACAGAAAAACACAGCCATTTTTCCAGCCAAAGAGAGGAGTAACAAAAAGCAGAAATAGAGATAAAATTAATCACTAACCTTTGATGATCTTCATCAGATGACACTCATAGGACATCATGTTACACAATACATGTATGTTTTGTTCGGTAAAGTTCATATTTATATCCAAAAATCTAAGTTTAGGCGGGACGCTACTGTCTCACTTGGCCAAAAGCCAGAGAAAATGCAGAGCGCCAAATTCAAATAAATTACTATAAAAATCTAACTTTCATTAAATCACACATGAAAGATACCAAATTAAAGCTAGACTTGTTGTGAATCCAGCCAATGTGTCAGAATTCAAATAGGCCTTACGACGAAAGCACACCAAACGATTATGTTAGGTCAGAGCCAAGTCACAGAAAAACACAGCCATTTTTCCAGCCAAAGAGAGGAGTAACAAAAAGCAGAAAGAGATAAAATTAATTACTAACGTTTGATGATCTTCATCAGATGACACTCATAGGACTCCATGTTACACAGTACATGTATGTTTTGTTCGATAATCTGCATATTTATATCCAAAAATCTCAGTATACATTGGCGCCATGTTCAGAAATGCCTCCAAAATATCGGCAGAAATTGCAGAGAGCCACATCAAATAACAGAAATACTCATAATCTTTGATGAAAGATACATGTTTTACATAGAATTAAAGATACACTTGTTCTTAATGCAACCACTATGTCAGATTTCAAAAAAACTTTACGGAAAAAGCAAACCATGCAATAATCTGAGACGGCGCTCAGAAAAAGAAAAAGAAAATATCTGCCATGTTGGAGTCAACAGAAATCAGAAATTACAATATAAATATTCCCTTACCTTTGATGATCTTCATCAGAATGCACTCCCAGGAATCCTAGTTCCACAATAAATTGTTGTTTTGTTCGATAATGTCCAAGTAGCTACTTTTGTTAGCGTGTTTAGTTCACATATCCAAACGCTCGTGCAGGTCCCCGCATAACTTCGGACAAAAACTTCAAAAAGTTATATTACAGGTCGAAGAAACATTTCAAACGAAGTATAGAATCAATCTTTAGGATGTTGTTATCATAAATCTTCAATAACGTTCCAACCGGAGAATTCCTTTGTGTCTGTAGAAGTAATGGAACTACCAAGTCGCTACCATGTGAAATGTGCATGACCAGGACTTGGCTCTCTGCCTGACTACTGACTAATTCAGCTCTTATTCAGCCCCACAACATAGTAGACGCCTCATTCAAGTTTCTATAGAGGGTTGACATCTAGTGGAAGCCGTAGGATGTGCAAACAGATCCATATCCTACTGTGTTTTCAATAGGCGATGAGTTGAAAATCGACCAGCCTCAGATATCCCACTTTCTGTTTGGATTTCTTCTCAGGATTTCGCCTGCCATATGAGTTCTGTTATACTCACAGACATCATTCAAACAGTTTCACTTCAGAGTGATTTCTATCCAATAGTAATACTAATATGCATATATTAGCATCTGAGACAGAGTAGGAGGCAGTTCACTCTGGGCACGCTATTCATCCAAAAGTGAAAATGCTGCCCCCTATCCCAAAAAAGTTAACTGAGATCAGTCTTGTGTGATTCCCCTCTTGGACAGACTACAACATACAGTATGAATTAACTGAGATCAGTCTGTGTGATTCCCCTCTTGGACAGACTACAACATACAGTATGAATTAACTGAGATCAGTCTGTGTGATTCCCCTCTTGGACAGACTACAACATACAGTATAACATACAGAACGAACTGGTCATACATTTGGCAGGAGGTTAGGAAGTGCATCTCAGTTTCCACCTCATTTTGTGGGCTGTGTGCACATATCCTGTCTTCTCTTGAGAGCCAGGTACCCACCTGTATATAGTCTTGCTATTGTTATTTTACTGCTGCTCTTTAATTACTTGTTACTTTAATTTCTTATTCGTATTCATATTTTTTTTACTACATTGTTGGTTAGGGGCTCGTAACTAATACAATTTGATTTGATTCGAGGTCTGCCTATGGCGGCCAATCTCAATAGCAAGGCTATGCTCACTGAGTCTGTACATAGTCAAAGCTTCCTTAAGTTTGGGTCAGTGACAGTGGTCAGGTATTCTGTGTACTCTCTGTTTAGGGCTAAATAGCATTCTAGTTTGCTCTTTTTTTGTTAATTCTTTAAAATGTGTCAAGTAATTATCTTTTTGTTTTCTCATGATTTGGTTGGGTCTATGTTTGCTGTCCTAGGGCTCTGTGGGGTCTGTTTGTGAACAGAGCACCAGGTCCAGCTTGCTTAGGGGACTTTTCTGTCTCTGGCTAATAATAACACTTGCTAATTCAAACAGTGAGGTTCTACAGACAAACAGAAAGAGAGAAGATAAGACATCAATGTAGTTATTTATCCTCCACATAGACTATGATGTATTGTTGTCCTGGTGTGTAGTTATTTATCCTCCACATAGACTATGATGTATTGTTGTCCTGGTGTGTAGTTATTTATCCTCCATAGACTATGATGTATTGTTGTCCTGGTGTGTGTGTGTGTGTGTGTGTGTGTGTGTGTGTGTGTGTGTGTGTGTGTGTGTGTGTGTGTGTGTGTGTGTGTGTGTGTGTGTGTGTGTGTGTGAGAGAGTGAGTGAGTGAGTGAGTGAGTGAGTGAGTGAGTGAGTGAGTGAGTGAGTGAGTGAGTGAGTGAGTGAGTGAGTGAGTGAGTGAGTGAGTGAGTGAGTGAGTGAGTGAGTGAGTGAGTGAGTGAGTGAGTGAGTGAGTGAGTGAGTGAGTGAGTGAGTGAGTGAGTGAGTGAGTGAGTGAGTGAGTGAGTGAGTGACCATTTCTGGTCAGGGTCCAGAAGTCACCCACCAACCCTGGAGAGATACAGTCACCCACCAACCCTGGAGAGATACAGTCACCCACCAACCCTGGAGAGATACAGTCACCCACCAACCCTGGAGAGATAGTCACCCACCAACCCTGGAGAGATACAGTCACCCACCAACCCTGGAGAGATACAGTCACCCACCAACCCTGGAGAGATACAGTCACCCACCAACCCTGGAGAGATACAGTCACCCACCAACCCTGGAGAGATACAGTCACCCACCAACCCTGGAGAGATACAGTCACCCACCAACCCTGGAGCGATACAGTCACCCACCAACCCTGGAGCGATATAGTCACCCACCAACCCTGGAGAGGTACAGTCACCCACCAATCCTGGAGAGGTACAGTCACCCACCAACCCTGGAGAGATACAGTCACCCACCAACCCTGGAGAGATACAGTCACCCACCAACCCTGGAGAGATACAGTCACCCACCAACCCTGGAGAGATACAGTCACCCACCAACCCTGGAGAGATAGTCACCCACCAACCCTGGAGAGATACAGTCACCCACCAACCCTGGAGAGATACAGTCACCCACCAACCCTGGAGAGATACAGTCAGCCACCAACCCTGGAGAGATACAGTCACCCACCAACCCTGGAGAGATACAGTCACCCACCAACCCTGGAGAGATACAGTCACCCACCAATCCTGGAGCGATATAGTCACCCACCAACCCTGGAGCGATATAGTCACCCACCAACCCTGGAGAGATACAGTCACCCACCAACCCTGGAGAGGTACAGTCACCCACCAACCCTGGAGAGGTACAGTCACCCACCAACCCTGGAGAGGTACATTCACCCACCAACCCTGGAGAGATACAGTCACCCACCAACCCTGGAGAGATACAGTCACCCACCAACCCTGGAGAGATGGTCACCCACCAACCCCGGAGAGATACAGTCACCCACCAACCCTGGAGAGATACAGTCACCCACCAACCCTGGAGAGATACAGTCACCCACCAACCCTGGAGAGATACAGTCACCCACCAACCCTGGAGAGATACAGTCACCCACCAACCCTGGAGAGATACAGTCACCCACCAACCCTGGAGAGATACAGTCACCCACCAACCCTGGAGAGATACAGGCTTTGCAGGATTTTGTTCCAGACCACCACTGAAACGCCTGAAGTCAAATTGTCTAATCATAAAGGATTTGATGATATATTGATTGATTGGTATTTGTTGAAGTGGTGCTGGGCTGGGGAAACGTCTGCATACCTGGGCTGGGGAAACGTCTGCATACCTGGGCTGGGGAAACGTCTGCATACCTGGGCTGGGGAAACGTCTGCATACCTGGGCTGGGGAAACGTCTGCATACCTGGGCTGGGGAAACGTCTGCATACCTGGGCTGGGGAAACGTCTGCATACCTGGGCTGGGGAAACGTCTGCATACCTGGGCTGGGGAAACGTCTGCATACCTGGGCTGGGGAAACGTCTGCATACCTGGGCTGGGGAAACGTCTGCATACCTGGGCTGGGGAAACGTACCTCTCCTTCCTCCCAAAGTGTGCGCATGCTCACCTCCCTTCAGGGACAGGATTTGACAGGAATTGATTAGTATGGAAACTCATGCTATAACCTACGCCTTCACCAATCCAATGCTTTTACACTTTATGGGGAGTAGTGAATGAGTACACACTTCAGGAAGCAGTAAATACTTTTGGGACGCACCCCTGGCCCAGGCCGGAGGATCTCCAAATTGACCGTTGTCAAAGGGAGCCTATAAATTCTGTGGTGCTCTATTCAGGAATATTAACTGGCGTTTGTCGCCCCCCTTGTGGAAATAACCTCTTATTAATCATGCTCTCTATATTTATCTCTGCAGTTTGTACCTCGCAGCACACGTACAAATAGTTGAGGTTAGAAGCCTATATTACAGTTCTGCTAGCAGCAGGATAATATGATGGCAGCACAACATCAGATTATTTTCTTCTAAATAAGAGTCCCCCTGCAAAGACAAGATCAACTTTGCGAATATCTATTAATTTAGCACTGTAGTTCAGTACAACGGTTTTTCACAGCATTGCAACCACTTTAGAAACAAATGAATGGATAATTTGACGTATTTTAATATTGTATCAGAATCATAAAACACGGGACGAGATGTTAAAACTGTCCATTGTGCCAATAGATGGTATGCACTCACATGAGATTTGCCGTGATGTTGACAGAGTGGCATGGGAGGTTTATTTCTTAGTCTGGGTTAAGATGTCAATTTTGGGACACATCCTCAGTAGTGTGCCTTCGAATCAGTGGGTGTTTCGGCCTTTAATCACTAAACACCCTCATCAAAGGTGGCCAGCTAAAGGGTGATCAAGCCTTAGCTTGTGTTATTTATACCAGTATTTCTTCTGAAAATTTCCAAACTAAATACTGGTATGTTGAACGCTGTTGTGTAGGTCAGTGGTGTAGTGCTGCCTGGAGAAGTGGGTACACAGTACTCTAATTTAGTAAAACATTTTCCAAACGGCCCAGAGAAGGAAAGGCACCCTGTGTGAAAAGCATGAGAAACAGTGATATACATTCTGAATGACCTAAAATGATGAATCCCATATTGGTCTTTCACAGTCAGGCCAACCCAAGCTGTACTGTTCAGTAGGATAATAGTAGACCAACCCAAACTGTACTGATCAGTAGGATAATAGTAGACCAACCCAAGCTGTACTGTTCAGTAGGATAATAGTAGACCAACCCAAGCTGTACTGTTCAGTAGGATAATAGTAGACCAACCCAAGCTGTACTGTTCAGTAGGATAATAGTAGACCAACCCAAGCTGTACTGTTCAGTAGGATAATAGTAGACCAACCCAAGCTGTACTGTTCAGTAGGATAATAGTAGACCAACCCAAGCTGTACTGTTCAGTAGGATAATAGTAGACCAACCCAAGCTGTACTGTTCAGTAGGATAATAGTAGACCAACCCAAGCTGTACTGTTCAGTAGGATAATAGTAGACCAACCCAAGATGTACTGTTCAGTAGGATAATAGTAGACCAACCCAAGCTGTACTGTTCAGTAGGATAATAGTAGACCAACCCAAGCTGTACTGTTCAGTAGGATAATAGTAGACCAACCCAAGCTGTACTGTTCAGTAGGATAATAGTAGACCAACCCAAGCTGTACTGTTCAGTAGGATAATAGTAGACCAACCCAAGCTGTACTGTTCAGTAGGATAATAGTAGACCAACCCAAGCTGTACTGTTCAGTAGGATAATAGTAGGCCAACCCAAGCTGTACTGTTCAGTAGGATAATAGTAGACCAACCCAAGCTGTACTGGTCAGTTGGACAATAGTAGACCAACCCAAGCTGTACTGTTCAGTAGGATAATAGTAGACCAACCCAAGCTGTACTGTTCAGTAGGATAATAGTAGACCAACCCAAGCTGTACTGGTCAGTAGGATAATAGTAGACCAACCCAAGCTGTACGTGTTCAGTAGGATAATAGTAGACCAACCCAAGCTGTACTGTTCAGTAGGATAATAGTAGACCAACCCAAGCTGTACTGGTCAGTAGGATAATAGTAGACCAACCCAAGCTGTACTGTTCAGTAGGATAATAGTAGACCAACCCAAGCTGTACTGGTCAGTAGGATAATAGTAGACCAACCCAAGCTGTACTGTTCAGTAGGATAATAGTAGACCAACCCAAGCTGTACTGTTCAGTAGGATAATAGTAGACCAACCCAAGCTGTACTGTCCAGTAGGATAATAGTAGACCAACCAAGCTGTACTGTCCAGTAGGATAATAGTAGACCAACCCAAGCTGTTCTGGTCAGTAGGATAATAGTAGACCAACCCACGCTGTACTGGTCAGTAGGATAATAGTAGGCCTTTTATTGAAACAGAGAAACTGAGTCAGAAATTCACAAATTCAGAATTTTTCTAATTTTTTCGTGTTTTTGTTCTCAAAGTCAGACTTTTTTTTAACAGAAAAACAATGCAATTGTTCTAAGTCCATAACAATACTTAAACCAATCAGGAGACCACTTTTGAGGTTTGGGGAAAATCTAAGAAATTTACATTTTTGAGAGTAGTTTCCCTTTAATTCAAGTGTGCAGGCACCTAGCAATATTGTTGGATTAGCAGTGTTTCTTTCGTGCAGGAACCTGGTAATATTGTTGGATTAGCAGTGTTTCTTTCGTGCAGGAACCTGGCAATATTGTTGGATTTGCAGTGTTTCTTTCATGCAGGAACCTGGCAATTAAAATATATTTAATAATTGTCTACAAAGAGATCTTTCTATACTTGGGAGAGTACTTCTGTCCAAGGCAGAGGGACTGTCTGGTTTTGTGTACCCCTCATCTTTGTTTGTAAATCCAGCTACTTGTAAACAGATCAACAAGACCTTTCTTGACTTCATCTGGAAAAATAAGTCTCACAAACTGAAGAAGTCAGTCCTCTGTAATAAAAGACCTGAAGGAGGTCTGGAAGTGTTGGACTTTGTGACATAAATAACACTTTCAAGATCAACTGGTTGACAAGATGTTTGATCAACACTGATTCAATATGGTATTTCATTCCAAATCATGTGTTTCATGAGTTGGGAGGTCTTCAATTTTGACTGAAATGTCATTATATTCCTGAAAGATTACCTGCTAAATTGGCTAGGTTTCACCAACAAGCTTTAAGGCCTGGAAAATATGTTTCCTACACAATTTTTCCCCACATAAAGCTCTTTTGTGGAATAATTCAGACATAACTGTAAGGAATAAGTCATTGTTCTACCCCAGCTGGCATGAGAGGAATATTGACTTTGTTCTTGATGTTTTTGACAACAGAGGTAATATTCTCACATATGAACAATTTATAACATTGAAAGAGTTTCCAATTCCTTTCAGTGTTTATTTCTGTGATCAAAGCCGTTCCCAGTGGTCTAACTACACTCATGAAAACTCATCTTAGCTTTGGTAATGATCACAAAGTTTATTCAGAACTCAGATTGGAAGGCGTGGGCTTACTTGAGAAATCTTGTTGTAATAAATATATAAGACAAATTCTTCATTCACAAAACCAACTTCCACCGAGAGGAAAATGTTTCTGGAACATGCTTATTATTCCTGACATTGTCTGGAAAAATGCCTGGTTAAGGCCTTACAAATATTGTATACCAAACAAAGTTAAGGAAGTGCACTTTAAGATTTTACATAAGATACTGTATATCCATGTAATTCTATGATATCCAAATGTGTGGCTGTTGATGATATCTGCGTTTTCTGTGAAAAAAAGGTGAGAATCTGTCCCACTTGTTCTTTAATGTAAATTTGTGTCAGAATTTTGGGAAAACCTTGAAAAATACTTGTTTACCATTATGAACACGACCCATGTTTTTGACATGAAAGATATAATATGTTAATATTGCAATGATAACAAGACCATTGAAATGATTGTTCATTTTTTTAAATTCTTGTTGCCAAATACTTTATACACAAACAAAAATTCCAAAATTCTATACCAGAATTACACATTTTTCTGATTGAATGTAACTATTTTATTAAAACATTCATCCTAGTGAATAACAACAACAATAAAATCTTCCTGAATCATTATAGATTTTTTCAGAGTGATTACAACTACACTAGAATAGTTCATTATTTATATTTGTTGTATGTTTTAGTATTTTCTTGTTAATACCTGTGTTCTGTTTTGTATGATGTAACAATGTAAATTGTAGATCTGCATTTTGAATAAAAAAATATATAAATCAAATCAACTATAAAGAGGCACTTCTGCTGCTTCTCTTTCTGCTGACTGGAGTGGGCAACGCAGTTGAGGAACCAAAAGTTTATTTTCATTTATTTCAGAAAAGTGTAATATTATATTAAGTCGTTCAAAGAGAAGCATGTGTTGATTGATTCGTGTTTAATGAGTGACAATTTAAAACAAACTTTAGACCCACTACATATTTACATTGAACCATAGTTCTGACATGGATCATTTTGACCCCAGAGCCATATCTTTTATCATTGCCAAAATGTGGTTTATTCCATTTTTCATGACTTTGTCAATCAACTTGTTCTTAATACATCTAAATCATGGTTTAGTGTTTCTGTATCAATATGGACTTTTAACAAACTCAAATCCTTTGTATTCCTACTACAATGGTAAAACATTCTACATTGTGACATCATTCAAATATTCTACATTGTGACATTTCATTGATATCATGAAACAACTACTTCATGTATGTATTTTCTGATGTTTGATCAGAGATCTTTTATCAGAGTGTCTCTTCTCACATTGAGCACAGCTGTGAGGTTTCTCTCCTGTGTGTGTTCTCTGGTGTACAATCAGATGGCTAGATGTAACAAATCTCTTCCCACATTGATCACAGCTATAAGGTTTCACTCCTGTGTGTGCTCTCAGATGTACTATCAGCCAGCTTGAGTGATTAAACCTCTTCCCACATTGAGTACAGTTAAAAGGTTTCTCTACTGTGTGTATTTTCTGGTGTGATTTTAAATCTGTTGAACTAACAAAACTCTTTCCGCAGTCAGAGCAGTGGTAAGGTTTCTCTCCGGTGTGTACTATCAGATGTACTATCAGGCAGCTTGAGTGATTAAACCTCTTCCCACATTGATCACAGCTATAAGGTTTCTCTCCAGTGTGTGCTCTCAGATGTACTATCAGGCAGCTTGAGTGAGTAAACCTCTTCCCACATTGATCACAGCTATAAGGTTTCTCTCCAGTGTGTGCTCTCAGATGTACTATCAGGCAGCTTGAGTGATTAAACCTCTTCCCACATTGATCACAGCTATAAGGTTTCTCTCCAGTGTGTGCTCTCAGATGTACTATCAGGCAGCTTGAGTGATTAAACCTATTCCCACATTGATCACAGCTATAAGGTTTCTCTTCAGTGTGAATTCTCATGTGTACTTTTAGTGATTCTGATCTTAAGTAACTCTTCCCACAATCAAAACAGCGGTGAGATTTCTCTCCTGTGTGTACTCGCTGGTGTATTTTAAGTTCTGATTAAGATTTGCAACCTTTCCCACAGTCAGAGCAGCAGTGAGATTTCTTCCCTGTGGGTCTCCTCTGGTGTTTCTTGAGGTGATATGATCGGGAGAGAGTCTTCTCTGCCTCGTCAGCTTCATGATGTTGTTGAGGCTCCCCAGAGGATCCACGATAGTCACGTCTCTCTCCTGTGTGAACAACAAGTCAGACAGATGGTTAAAGGCCCACAACAGCAGAAATCCACTGTAAAAGGTGATGCCAACAGCTTAGCCATGATGTTGTACAACAACTGACGTCTGTAATGAATGTTAAAATTACTTGACAATTGTCTTAAGACAGTCAAGTGAGCAACAATAGTCATATTTAGTCTTGTTTTCACATTAGTAGTAACATCAATGATTTTAGGCTAGAAAAAAATAAAAGTTGTTGAAATCCTAAGCAGTGTGCCAGATGACTTTTGATCTCCAATATAGGCCCCTTTCTGTGTTTTCTAAAATTGCGACAAGGGCGATGCACATACAATTTGGTTGCAGAAACACCTCCCTGATAATGCAGAAACCACTAGTTACGGATGTTGTATATCTGCCTGGAGCAAAAAAGGTGAGCAAAGATTTGAGTTTTTCCACAATGTATTCTGAATATGACAACACACTATCAGTGCAAGATCAGGAGTGCTACTCAAGGAAACTCACATTAAGCTCTGTGTCTATTCACTAATTCACCACCGTGGGGGAAAACTCAGGGGAGTTCTCATAGGCTGACAGCAGATATAGCCTCCATTTACAGGTTACTTATGAGTGCATTTCACACTACTTTGGATTATAATTGTAAAGCTCGTTTGAATGTCCTGATTAATATAATGTTTATGTTTTTGTCGAAAATGTACTACTTTGTATTTAAAAACGACTTCAACCAGTAAAATGTTCTTTGGCTATTATTCTAAAATGGATGACTTTTTTTTTTAAATGATCTATCTTCAGACAATACCCCATAATGACATCACAATACCCCATAATGACATCACACCAAAATAGTACCCCATAACAGTGAATAAAGTTTAGAAATGCTTGCTTACCAGGGAACTTTTGGCTAAACCAACTATATCATACTACGACCAATAAGCAGACTACAAACTCAATGTACGACACAAATAGTACAGTTAGTATGAGTATTCCAACACAGCTCAGGTTTCTGGGCTGCCATTTTGTTTCTGTTTAAAACCTAGGTTGCCCCTTCAAAAAAGCCACACAATTCCTGACATTTTTCTTCCAAACATAACGATGGTCATTATGGCCAAACAGTTCTATATTTGTTTCATCAGACCAGAGGACATTTCTTCAAAAAGTACGATTCACCGATGTGGCCATCAACCTCCTCCTTCACATCTGACTCCTGATGATCAACCTCCTCCTTAACATCTGACTCCTGATGATCAACCTCCTCCTTCACATCTGACTCCTGATGATCAACCTCCTCCTTCACATCTGACTCCAGTGATCAATCCAGAGCGTCTTCTTTTTTGGGGGGGAATCCCGATGGACGTCATCGAATAGGCCGTCATCACGACCACCAACAAGTTAATTGTCATTCAGGTTATCAATAGGAAGAGCATCAGCAATATGTCCTGTCTGGTAACTTGTCTCGTTCAATGGATTTACATTGGCAGGTGCACAGGGAGAAACCCCATTACAAAAAACTCAGTCGATCTCAAACTGTGGAAAAACTTTTGAAAGTCTTTATCAAAGTCTGTGGCCTGTGATGTTGGGACAAATGATAGTCCCTTATTATACAAGCGACAAAATTCACAAATTCTACAGCACAACGGCAGAGTTATGGAGACTTTTGACTGGTACCATTATTTTCTCATGCAATTACAGTAGGTTGTACACAATTGGTTTTCTCTCTAGGTCGTGTCAGTAGGTTACAGTAGGTTGTACCCAATTGGTTCTCTCTCTAGGTCGTTTCAGTAGGTTACAGTAGGTTGTACACAATTGGTTTTCTCTCTAGGTCGTGTCAGTAGGTTACAGTAGGTTGTACCCGATTGGTTTTCTCTTTAGGTCATGTCAGTAGGTTACAGTAGGTTGTACCCAATTGGTTCTCTCTCTAGGTCGTGTCAGTAGGTTACAGTAGGTTGTACCCAATTGGTTCTCTCTCTAGTGGAAACAATTATCAACCCAATGTGGAAAGTGTTGAATTTGGTCAACAACAAAATGAATGGCTTATTTGCTACGTGAGGTTTACTTGATCTAACAGAAGTGTCGTAATTCTTCAATTGTTATGTGGACACGTGACATAGCGACAACTTTGATAAAAAACACCATAGGAGTTGTCTCCAGATCGCTATGCATATTCATGCTAGTAGCTTAGCATCTCTCTCCATTGAATACAGGCGGTTGACGACAACAACCCTCATAGAATATAAACAATAGATAACAATAATAATAAGATCCACCAATCCAAAGAAAGGATAGGCGGGAGCTAGACAACCCACAGTGCTGCTTTGTGGACAACGACTCCGCTTGTTAAGGCAGAGACTTCTTGTCAGTATATCCATAATCGTTGGTGTAGCCAACCCAACTCTCGCATGGCACTATTGGGGGGCACTGTGTGTAGTAAATCATAACTACAGTAAAATCACTACATGCCGTGGCCCCCAGATAGACCCTTCTCAAATATATATGTTAAGTCACTTTTTGAAAACGGAACGGAGAAAACAAGGGGTAGCTTGCTCTCTACGTCGTCTGATTCTAGACATATCAGTCATCATCCTAGGGCCCTCCGTTGATGAGGTATTGACGAGCCAACCCCGAATATCCAAAGTGAAAACCCAATTTAAGGTGGTACTTACTGATGTAAATCAGATCTCCTACCTCCACCTCTTCATCTTTCAATGTGACAGAAATCTCCCCTTCCTTCTTCACGTCAAAAACGGCATCCTCTTTCTCATCCTCCTCTTTCACTGTGAACGCGTCTTCCTCTTCTTTAACTGTAACAGCCTCGCCCTCAATTTATTTTTTAACCGTGACATCCTCCTCTTCCTTCTCCTCTTTCACGACAATGTTCAGCCCCAGAGCTTCTTTCTCCGTCCAGCAGACCTCTTCTTCTTTAGCAGGAGGGGAGAAGCTTACTGACCTCATGTTCGGGGATATTAGCTAGCTAGCTATCATTAGCGACTAAGCTAGTGCTAATTTAACCAGCCAGCTACTATATCTGACTAATAAAAAATAACGTCATATTAAATTAAATAGGCTAACAAGTATATACGATAGAAGTGTGTCTAAAACACAGCAGCTAATATACATCGAAAGCGTAAAAACAGCTTGAATCTTTCGGCTACGTTGGCTAGCAAGCTACCGAGGTAGTTGACTTGTTGTTTTTGATGAACCGTCCACTACATTATACGTCACGATAGCAGCATCGCCTGAACGACGCAAATCGCCGTCTGCTGACTGGAGTGGGAAACGCAGATAGCAACATCGCCGTCTGCCAACTGGAGTGGGAAATGCAGTTGAGGAAATGGATTTCATTAAATAATGCTATTATAGTGAGACATACAAAGACAGGAATGTGTTGATTGATTAGTGTGAATACATTTTCTTTTACTACAACACATTTAAGGCAGTTTCATTAGGTCAAACTAAATCTAAATAAGTAGCCAGCTACTGTCAGTCTATACTGCACCTACATGGTGTAACAATACATCATGTAGATGTATATAATGAACAGACTAGGTCTATACTGCTCCTACATGGTGTAACAATACATCATGTAGATGTATATAATGAACAGACTAGGTCTATACTGCTCCTACATGGTGTAACAATACATCATGTAGATGTATATAATGAACAGACTAGGTCTATACTGCTCCTACATGTTGTAACAATACATCATGTAGATGTATATAATGAACAGACTAGGTCTATACTGCTCCTACATGGTGTAACAATACATCATGTAGGTGTATATAATGAACAGACTAGGTCTATACTGCTCCTACATGTTGTAACAATACATCATGTAGATGTATATAATGAACAGACTAGGTCTCTACTGCTCCTACATGGTGTAACAATACATCATGTAGATGTATATAATGAACAGACTAGGTCTATACTGCTCCTAGATGGTGTAACAATACATCATGTAGATGTATATAATGAACAGACTAGGTCTATACTGCTCCTACATGGTGTAACAATACATCATGTAGATGTATATGTAACAGTATCTTTAAACCGTCCCCTCGCCCATACCCGGGCGCGAACCAGGGACCTTCTGCACACATCAACGGTCGCCCACGAAGCATCGTTACCCATCGCTCCACCAAGGCCACGGCCCTTGCAGAGCAAGGGGCAACCCTACTTAAGTCTCAGAGCAAGTGACGTAACTGATTGAAATGCTAGTAGCGCGCACCACCGCTAACTAGCTAGCCATTTCACATCCGTTACACTCACCCCCCTTTCGACCTCCTCCTTTTCCGCAGCAACCAGTGATCCGGGTCACGGCACCAATGTAACAGTATCTTTAAACCGTCCCCTCGCCCATACCCGGGCGTGAACCAGGGACCTTCTGCACACATCAACGGTCGCCCACGAAGCATCGTTACCCATCGCTCCACAAAGGCCACGGCCCTTGCAGAGCAAGGGGCAACCCTACTTAAGTCTCAGAGCAAGTGACGTAACTGATTGAAATGCTAGTAGCGCGCACCACCGCTAACTAGCTAGCCATTTCACATCCGTTACATATATAATGAACAGACTAGGTCTATACTGCTCCTACATGGTGTAACAATACATCATGTAGATATATATAATGAACAGACTAGGTCTATACTGCTCCTACACGGTGTAACAATACATCATGTAGATGTATATAATGAACAGACTAGGTCTATACTGCTCCTACATGGTGTAACAATACATCATGTAGATGTATATAATGAACAGACTAGGTCTATACTGCTCCTACATGGTGTAACAATACATCATGTAGATGTATATAATGAACAGACTAGGTCTATACTGCTCCAACATGGTGTAACAATACATCATGTAGATGTATATAATGAACAGACTAGGTCTATACTGCTCCTACACGGTGTAACAATACATCATGTAGATGTATATAATGAACAGACTAGGTCTATACTGCTCCTACACGGTGTAACAATACATCATGTAGATCAAATCAAATCAAATCAAATCAAATTTTATTAGTCACATACACATGGTTAGCAGATGTTAATGCGAGTGTAGCGAAATGCTTGTGCTTCTAGTTCCGACAATGCAGTAATAACCAACAAGTAATCTAACCTAACAATTCCACAACTACTACCTTACACACACACACAAGTGTAAAGGGATAAAGAATATGTACATAAAGATATATGAATGAGTGGTGGTACAGAACGGCATGGCAGATGCAGTAGATGGTATAGAGTACGGTATATACATATGAGATGAGTACTGTAGGGTATGTAAACATAAAGTGGCATAGTTTAAGGGGGCTAGTGGTACATGTATTACATAAAGATGGCAAGATGCAGTAGATGATATAGAGTACAGTATATACATATGAGATAATGTAATGTAGGGTATGTAAACATTATATTAAGTGGCATTGTTTAAAGTGGCTAGTGGTACATTTTTACATAATTTCCATCAATTCCCATTTTTAAAGTGGCTGGAGTTGAGTCAGTATGTTGGCAGCGGCCGCTAAATGTTAGTGGTGGCTGTTTAACAGTCTGATGGCCTTGAGATAGAAGCTGTTTTTCAGTCTCTCGGTCCCTGCTTTGATGCACCTGTACTGACCTCGCCTTCTGGATGATAGCGGGGTGAACAGGCAGTGGCTTGGGTGGTTGTTGTCCTTGATGATCTTTATGGCCTTCCTGTGACATCGGGTGGTGTAGGTGTCCTGGAGGGCAGGTAGTTTGCCCCCGGTGATGCGTTCTGCAGACCTCACTACCCTCTGGAGAGCCTTACGGTTGTGGGCGGAGCAGTTGCCGTACCAGGCGGTGATACAGCCCGACAGGATGCTCTCGATTGTGCATCTGTAGAAGTTTGTGAGTGCTTTTGGTGACAAGCCGAATTTCTTCAGCCTCCTGAGGTTGAAGAGGCGCTGCTGCGCCTTCTTCACAACGCTGTCTGTGTGGGTGGACCAATTCAGTTTGTCCGTGATGTGTACACCGAGGAACTTAAAACTTTCCACCTTCTCCACTATTGACCCGTCGATGTGGATAGGGGGGTGCTCCCTCTGCTGTTTCCTGAAGTCCACAATCATCTCCTTTGTTTTGTTGACGTTGAGTGTGAGGTTATTTTCCTGACACCACACTCCGAGGGCCCTCACCTCCTCCCTGTAGGCCGTCTCGTCGTTGTTGGTAATCAAGCCTACCACTGTAGTGTCATCCGCAAACTTGATGATTGAGTTGGAGGCGTGCATGGCCACGCAGTCGTGGGTGAACAGGGAGTACAGGAGAGGGCTCAGAACGCACCCTTGTGGGGCCCCAGTGTTGAGGATCAGCGGGGTGGAGATGTTGTTACCTACCCTCACCACCTGGGGGCGGCCCGTCAGGAAGTCCAGGACCCAGTTGCACAGGGCGGGGTCGAGACCCAGGGTCTCGAGCTTGATGACGAGTTTGGAGGGTACTATGGTGTTAAATGCTGAGCTGTAATCGATGAACAGCATTCTCACATGGGTATTCCTCTTGTCCAGATGGGTTAGGGCAGTGTGCAGTGTGGTTGCGATTGCGTCGTCTGTGGACCTATTGGGTCGGTAAGCAAATTGGAGTGGGTCTAGGGTGTCCGGTAGGGTGGAGGTGATATGGTCCTTGACTAGTCTCTCAAAGCACTTCATGATGACGGAAGTGAGTGCTACGGGGCGGTAGTCGTTTAGCTCAGTTACCTTAGCTTTCTTGGGAACAGGAACAATGGTGGCCCTCTTGAAGCATGTGGGAACAGCAGACTGGGATAAGGATTGATTGAATATGTCCGTAAACACACCAGCCAGCTGGTCTGCGCATGCTCTGAGGACGCGGCTGGGAATGCCGTCTGGGCCTGCAGCCTTGCGAGGGTTAACACGTTTAAATGTTTTACTCACCTCGGCTGCAGTGAAGGAGAGCCCGCAGGTTTTGGTAGGGGGCCGTGTCAGTGGCACTGCACCGTCCTCAAAGCGGGCAAAAAAGTTGTTAAGCCTGTCTGGGAGCAAGACATCCTGGTCCGCGACGGGGCCGGTTTTCTATTTGTAATCCGTGATTGACTGTAGACCCTGCCACATACCTCTTGTGTCTGAGCTGTTGAATTGCGACTCGATTTTGTCTCTGTACTGGGACTTAGCCTGTTTGATTGCCTTGCGGAGAGAATAGCTACACTGTTTGTATTCGGTCATGTATATAATGAACAGACTAGGTCTATACTGCTCCTACATGGTGTAACAATACATCATGTAGATGTATATAATGAACAGACTAGGTCTATACTGCTCCTACATGGTGTAACAATACATCATGTAGATGTATATAATGAACAGACTAGGTCTATACTGCTCCTACAGGGTGTAACAATACATCATGTAGATGTATATAATGAACAGACTAGGTCTATACTGCTCCTACATGGTGTAACAATACATCATGTAGATGTATATAATGAACAGACTAGGTCTATACTGCTCCTACATGGTGTAACAATACATCATGTAGATGTATATAATGAACAGACTAGGTCTATACTGCTCCTACATGGTGTAACAATACATCATGTAGATGTATATAATGAACAGACTAGGTCTATACTGCTCCTACAGGGTGTAACAATACATCATGTAGATGTATATAATGAACAGACTATGTCTCTACTGCTCCTACATGGTGTAACAATACATCATGTAGATGTATATAATGAACAGACTAGGTCTATACTGCTCCTACAGGGTGTAACAATACATCATGTAGATGTATATAATGAACAGACTAGGTCTATACTGCTCCTACAGGGTGTAACAATACATCATGTAGATGTATATAATGAACAGACTATGTCTATACTGCTCCTACATGTTGTAACAATACATCATGTAGATGTATATAATGAACAGACTAGGTCTATACTGCTCCTACAGGGTGTAACAATACATCATGTAGATGTATATAATGAACAGACTAGGTCTATACTGCTCCTACATGGTGTAACAATACATCATGTAGATGTATATAATGAACAGACTAGGTCTTTACTGCTCCTACATGGTGTAACAATACATCATGTAGATGTATATAATGAACAGACTAGGTCTATACTGCTCCTACATGGTGTAACAATACATCATGTAGATGTATATAATGAACAGACTAGGTCTATACTGCTCCTACATGGTGTAACAATACATCATGTAGATGTACACTACCGTTCAAAAGTTTGGGGTCACTTAGAAATGTCCTTGTTTTTGAAAGAAAATCAAAAAATGTTGTCCATTAAAATAACATCAAATTGATCAGAAATACAGTGTAGACATTGTTAATGTTGTAAATGACTATTGCAGCTGGAAACGGCTGATTGTTTTATGGAATATCTACATAGACGTACAGAGGCCCATTATCAGCAACCATCACTCCTGTGTTACAATGGCACGTTGTGTTAGCTAATCCAAGTTTATCATTTTAAAATGCTAATTGATCATTAGAAAACCCATTTGCAATAATGTTAGCACAGCTGAAAACTGTTGTGCTGATTTAACAAAGCTTTTGTAAACAGTGTGCAGGTCTTCTTGTTCTTTAACAAAGCTTTTGTAAACAGTGTGAGGGTCTTCTTGTTCTTTAACAAAGCTTTTGTAAACAGTGTGCAGGTCTTCTTGTTCTTTAACAAAGCTTTTGTAAACAGTGTGTGGGTCTTCTTGTTCTTTAACAAAGCTTTTGTAAACAATGTGCAGGTCTTCTTGTTCTTTAACAAAGCTTTTGTAAACAGTGTGCGGGTCTTCTTGTTCTTTAACAAAGCTTTTGTAAACAGTGTGTGGGTCTTCTTGTTCTTTAACAAAGCTTTTGTAAACAATGTGCAGGTCTTCTTGTTCTTTAACAAAGCTTTTGTAAACAGTGTGCAGGTCTTCTTGTTCTTTAACAAAGCTTTTGTAAACAGTGTGTGGGTCTTCTTGTTCTTTAACAAAGCTTTTGTAAACAATGTGCAGGTCTTCTTGTTCTTTAACAAAGCTTTTGTAAACAGTGTGCGGGCCTTCTTGTTCTTTAACAAAGCTTTTGTAAACAGTGTGCGGGTCTTCTTGTTCTTTAACAAAGCTTTTGTAAACAGTGTGCAGGTCTTCTTGTTCTTTAACAAAGCTTTTGTAAACAGTGTGTGGGTCTTCTTGTTCTTTAACAAAGCTTTTGTAAACAGTGTGCGGGTCTTCTTGTTCTTTAACAAAGCTTTTGTAAACAGTGTGTGGGTCTTCTTGTTCTTTAACAAAGCTTTTGTAAACAGTGTGCAGGTCTTCTTGTTCTTTAACAAAGCTTTTGTAAACAGTGTGAGGGTCTTCTTGTTCTTTAACAAAGCTTTTGTAAACAGTGTGAGGGTCTTCTTGTTCTTTAACAAAGCTTTTGTAAACAGTGTGTGGGTCTTCTTGTTCTTTAACAAAGCTTTTGTAAACAGTGTGCGGGTCTTCTTGTTCTTTAACAAAGCTTTTGTCAACAGTGTGCAGGTCTTCTTGTTCTTTAACAAAGCTTTTGTAAACAGTGTTTTTGCATAACAATCAGGCAGTAGAACAACAATAATCATCACCTCTTGACCATCTTCCCTCCCCTTAACATTCAGACCCCTGTCAGTGTGCCAGGTGGACATTGGGTTTGATTCAGACCCTGTCAGTGTGCCAGGTGGTCATTGGGTTTGATTCAGACCCTGTCAGTGTGCCAGGTGGTCATTGGGTTTGATTCAGACCCTGTCAGTGTGCCAGGTGGTCATTGGGTTTGATTCAGACCCTGTCAGTGTGCCAGGTGGTCATTGGGTTTGATTCAGACCCTGTCAGTGTGCCAGGTGGTCATTGGGTTTGATTCAGACCCTGTCAGTGTGCCAGGTGGACATTGGGTTTGATTCAGACCCTGTCAGTGTGCCAGGTGGTCATTGGGTTTGATTCAGACCCTGTCAGTGTGCCAGATGGTCATTGGGTTTGATTCAGACCCTGTCAGTGTGCCAGGTGGACATTGGGTTTGATTCAGACCCTGTCAGTGTGCCAGGTGGACATTGGGTTTGATTCAGACCCTGTCAGTGTGCCAAGTGGACATTGGGTTTTATTCAGACCCTGTCAGTGTGCCAGGTGGTCATTGGGTTTGATTCAGACCCTGTCAGTGTGCCAGGTGGACATTGGGTTTGATTCAGACCCTGTCAGTGTGCCAGGTGGTCATTGGGTTTGATTCAGACCCTGTCAGTGTGCCAGATGGTCATTGGGTTTGATTCAGACCCTGTCAGTGTGCCAGATGGTCATTGGGTTTGATTCAGACCCTGTCAGTGTGCCAGGTGGACATTGGGTTTGATTCAGACCCTGTCAGTGTGCCAAGTGGACATTGGGTTTTATTCAGACCCTGTCAGTGTGCCAGGTGGTCATTGGGTTTGATTCAGACCCTGTCAGTGTGCCAGGTGGTCATTTTGTTTGATTCAGACCCTGTCAGTGTGCCAGGTGGACATTGGGTTTGATTCAGACCCTGTCAGTGTGCCAGGTGGACATTGGGTTTGATTCAGACCCTGTCAGTGTGCCAGGTGGACATTGGGTTTGATTCAGACCCTGTCAGTGTGCCAGGTGGACATTTTTTTTAGGAAAGCAGGGGAAGTGTTGTGAGTAACAGAACTGCCTGCGATGTAGGGGAAGGGAAGCTGTTCCATTGTTGAGGAAAGCAGGGGGAGTGTTGTGAGTAACAGAACTGCCTGAGATGTAGGGGAAGGGAAGCTGTTCCATTGTTGAGGAAAGCAGGGGGGGTGTTGTGAGTAACAGAACTGCCTGAGATGTAGGGGAAGGGAAGCTGTTCCATTGTTGAGGAAAGCAGGGGGAGTGTTGTGAGTAACAGAACTGCCTGAGATGTAGGGGAAGGGAAGCTGTTCCATTGTTGAGGAAAGCAGGGGGAGTGTTGTGAGTAACAGAACTGCCTGAGATGTAGGGGAAGGGAAGCTGTTCCATTGTTGAGGAAAGCAGGGGGAGTGTTGTGAGTAACAGAACTGCCTGAGATGTAGGGGAAGGGAAGCTGTTCCATTGTTGAGGAAAGCAGGGGGGTGTTGTGAGTAACAGAACTGCCTGAGATGTAGGGGAAGGAAGCTGCTCACTGATTGGCTGTAGGGACAAGGGTCCCTCCAAAAATCTACCACTAATAGGCCAAGCCTCCACAGACCCTGTCTTGTACTGACAAACAAATCATTTGACATTCAAATACGTCATTTTAAATCCAGCTGGGCCTTTTAACACAGACAGTTGTTCCTGCTGTAGATGTTATGCCTTTGTACAGATCTAGGATCAGTTCATTTTATATGTTCTCTAACACAGACAGTTGTTCCTGCTGTAGATGTTATGCCTTTGCACAGATCTAGGATCAGTTCGTTTTATATGCTCTCTAACACAGACAGTTGTTCCTGCTGTAGATGTTATGCCTTTGCACAGATCTAGGACCAGTTCACCTCCACAATGCATATACAGTACCGGTCAATTGTTTGGACACACCTACAAATTCAATGTTTTTTCTTTATTTTAACTATTGTCTACATTGTACAGATCTAGGATCAGTTTTAACTATTGTCTACATTGTAGAATAATAGTGGAGACATTGAAACTATGAAATAACACATATGGAATCATGTAGTAACCAAACAAGTAGCAGTAGAATGGCTTTACTGAAGATCTCAGTAACTTTCAACGTGGCACCGTCAGAGGATGGCACCTTTCCAACAAGTCAGTTTGTCAAGTTTCTGACCTGCTAGAGCTTCCCCGGTCAACTGTAAGTGCTGTTACTGAGAAGTGGAAACATCTAGGACCAACAACGGCTCAGCCAAGAAGTAGTGGGCCACACAAGTTCACAGAACGGGACCGCCGAGTGCTGAAGCGTGTAACGTGTAAAAATCATCTGTACTTGGTTGCAACACTCACTAACAAGTTCCAAACTGCCTCTGGAAGCAACATCAGCACAAGAAACTGTTTGTCAGGAGCTTCATGAAATGGGTTTCCAGGGCCGAGCAGCTGCATACAAGCCTAAGATCACCATGTGCAATGCCAAGCGTAGGCTTAAGTGGTGTAAAGCTCACTGCCATTGGACTCTGGAGCAGTGGAAACGTATTCTCTGGAGTGAGGAATTATGCTTCACCTTCTAGCAATCCGACGGACTAATATGGGTTTGGCGGATGCCAGGAGAACGCTACTTGCCCCAATGCATAGTGCCAACTGTAAAGTTTGGTGGAGGAGGAATAATGGTCTGGGGTTGTTTTTCATGGTTCGGGCCCCTTAATTCCAGTGAAGGGAAATCTTAATGCTACAGCATACAATGACATTCTAGAAGATTCTGTGCTTCCAACTTTGGGGAAGTTTGGGGAAGGCCCTTTCCTGTTTCAGCATGACAATGCCCTTGTATGCAAAGCGAGTTCCATACATGAATGGTTAGTCGAGATTGGTGTGGAAGAACTTCACAAAGCCCTGACCTCAAAAACGTCGAACACCTTTGGGATGAATTGGAACGCCGACTGTGAGCCAGGCCTAATCGCCCAACATCAGTGACCGACCTCACTAATGCTCTTGTGGCTGAATGGAAGCAAGTCCCTGCAGCAATGTTACAACATCTAGTGGAAACCTTCCCAGAAGACTGGAGGCTGTTATAGCAGCAACGGGGGGACCAACTCCATGCAAATGCCCATGATTTTGGAATGAGATGTTTGACGAGCAGGTGTCCACATACCTTTGTTGATTTAGTGTATATATTGCACAGACAGACAGACAGACAGACAGACAGACAGACAGACAGACAGACTGACTGACTGACTGACTGACTGACTGACTGACTGACTGACTGACTGACTGACTGACTGACTGACTGACTGACTGGACAGTTCCTCTTTTGGCCACTAGGTGATAATCTGGTGTCACAGACGCAGGACTGAAGACTAAAGAGAAGCATTGTCCCAATTATCTCTCCTTTCTCCTAAAGTGTGCACTTGTTCCCTTCACTGAAATGACTGGTACACTAAATATGGTGGAAACGCCCACTTGATAACAGAAGGTAGAGTCCTCTGAGTGGAACGGTGGGAGACAAACAGTACCTCCTCTCCCTTTCTCCCATCCTCCTCTTCTCTTCTCTCCCATCCTCCTCTTCTCTTCTCTTCTCCCTCCTCTCCTCTTCTCTTCTCCCTCCTCTCCTCTTCTCTTCTCTTCTCCCTCCTCTCCTCTCCTCTTCTCTCCTCTCTCTTCTTCTCCCCATGTCCTCTTCTCCGCTCTCTCCTCTTCCTTCTCCTCTTCTCTTCCGCCCCTCTCCTGTTCTCAACCCTCTCATCTTCTCCACACTCCTCTTCTCTACCCCCTCTCCTCTCCTATTCTCCCCCCTCTCTTCTTCTCCCTCTCTCTTCTTCTCCCCAATTTTCTATTCTCTTCTCCCCCCTCCCCTCCCCCCCCTCTCCTCTTCTCTTCTCCCCCCTCTCCTCTCCTCTTCTCTACCCCTCTGCTCTCCTCTTCTCCCCCCTCTCTTCCCCCTCTCCCCTTCTCCCCCTCCCCTCTCCTCTTCTCCCCCCTCTCCTCTTCTCTACCCCTCTGCTCTCCTCTTCTCCCCCCTCTCCCCTTCTCTCCCTCTCCTCTTCTCTTCTCCCCCCCTCCTCTCCTCTTCTCTACCCCTCTGCTCTCCTCTTCTCCCCCCTCTCTTCCCCCTCTCCCCTTCTCCCCCTCTCCTCTTCTCTTCTCCCACCTCTCCTCTCCTCTTCTCTACCCCTCTGCTCTCCTCTTCTCCCCCCTCTCTTCCCCCTCTCCCCTTCTCCCCCCTCTCCTCTTCTCTTCTCCCCCTTTCCCCTTCTTCTACCTCCCCTTACTTTATTTAATATAAATTAAAGGATGGGAGGGAGACAGAGAGGGGGGAGGGGAAGGGAAGTAGGGTAGAGAGGGAGGAGGGGGGAGATGGGGGAGAGACAGAGAGGGGGAGGGGAAGGGAAGTAGGGTAGAGAGGGAGGAGGGGGGAGATGGGTGAGACACAGAGAGGGGGAGGGGAAGGGAAGTAGGGTAGAGAGGGAGGAGGGGGGAGATGGGAGGGAGACAGAGAGGGGGGAGGGGAAGGGAAGTAGGGTAGAGATGGAGGAGATGGGAGGGAGACAGAGAGGGGGAGGGGAAGGGAAGTGGGGTAGAGAGGGAGGAGGGGGAGATGGGAGGGAGACAGAGAGGGGGGAGGGGAAGGGAAGGGAAGTAGGGTAGAGAGGGAGGAAGGGGGAGATGGGACAGAGACGGAGAGGGGGAGATGGGGGAGGGGAAGGGAAGTAGGGTAGAGAGGGAGGAGGGGGGAGATGGGAGAGAGACAGAGAGGGGGAGGGGAAGGGAAGTAGGGTAGAGAGGGAGGAGGGGGGAGATGGGGGAGAGACAGAGAGGGGGAGGGGAAGGGAAGTAGGGTAGAGAGGGAGAAGGGGGAGATGGGGGAGAGACAGAGAGGGGGGAGGGGAAGGGAAGTAGGGTAGAGAAGGAGGAGGGGGGAGATGGGAGAGAGACAGAGAGGGGGGAGGGGAAGGGAAGTGGGGTAGAGAGGGAGGAGGGGGGAGATGGGAGGGAGACAGAGAGGGGGAGGGGAGGGGAAGGGAAGTAGGGTAGAGAGGGAGGAAGGGGGAGATGGGAGGGAGACAGAGAGGGGGGAGGGGAAGGGAAGTAGGGTAGAGAGGGAGGGGGGAGATGGGAGGGGAAGTGGGGTAGAGAGGGAGGAGGGGGAGATGGGAGGGAGACAGAGAGGGGGGAGGGGAAGGGAAGTATGGTAGAGAGGGAGGAGGGGGGAGATGGGAGGGAGACAGAGAGGGGGGAGGGGAAGGGAAGTAGGGTAGAGAGGGAGGAGGGGGAAGATGGGAGGGAGACAGAGAGGGGGGAGGCGAAGGGAAGGGGGGAGATGGGGGAGAGACAGAGAGGGGGAGGGGAAGGGAAGTAGGGTAGAGAGGGAGGAGGGGGAGATGGGGGAGAGACAGAGAGGGGGGAGGGGAAGGGAAGTAGGGTAGAGAGGGAGGAGGGGGGAGATGGGAGAGAGACAGAGAGGGGGGAGGGGAAGGGAAGTAGGGTAGAGAGGGAGGGGGGAGATGGGAGGGGAAGTGGGGTAGAGAGGGAGGAGGGGGGAGATGGGAGGGAGACAGAGAGGGGGGAGGGGAAGGGAAGTATGGTAGAGAGGGAGGAGGGGGGAGATGGGAGGGAGACAGAGAGGGGGGAGGGGAAGGGAAGTAGGGTAGAGAGGGAGGAGGGGGGAGATGGGAGGGAGACAGAGAGGGGGGAGGCGAAGGGAAGTAGGGTAGAGAGGGAGAAGGGGGGAGATGGGGAGAGACAGTGAGGGGGGAGGGGAAGGGAAGTAGGGTAGAGAGGGAGGAGGGGGGAGATGGGAGGGAGACAGAGAGGGGGGAGGGGAAGGGAAGTGGGGTAGAGAGGGAGGAGGGGGGAGATGGGAGGGAGACAGAGAGGGGGGAGGGAAGGGGAAGTGGGGTAGAGAGGGAGGAGGGGGGAGATGGGAGGGAGACAGAGAGGGGGGAGGGGAAGGGAAGTAGGGTAGAGAGGGAGGAGGGGGGAGATGGGAGGGAGACAGAGAAGGGGGAGGGTAAGGGGAAGTGGGGTAGAGAGGGAGGAGGGGGGAGATGGGAGGGAGACAGAGAGGGGGGAGGGGAAGGGAAGTAGGGTAGAGAGGGAGGGGGGAGATGGGAGGGAGACAGAGAGGGGGGAGGGGAAGGGGAGTAGGGTAGAGAGGGAGGAGGGGGGAGATGGGAAGGAGACAGAGAGGGGGAGGGGAGGGGAAGGGAAGTAGGGTAGAGAGGGAGGAGGGGGGAGATGGGAGGGAGACAGAGAGGGGGGAGGGGAAGGGAAGTAGGGTAGAGAGGGAGGGGGGAGATGGGAGGGGAAGTGGGGTAGAGAGGGAGGGGGGAGATGGGAGGGAGACAGAGAGGGGGAGGGGAAGGGAAGTAGGGTAGAGAGGGAGGAGGGGGGAGATGGGAGGGAGACAGAGAGGGGGGAGGGGAAGGGAAGTAGGGTAGAGAGGGAGGAGGGGGGAGATGGGAGGGAGACAGAGAGGGGGGAGGCGAAGGGAAGTAGGGTAGAGAGGGAGGAGGGGGGAGATGGGAGGGAGACAGAGAGGGGGGAGGCGAAGGGAAGTAGGGTAGAGAGGGAGGAGGGGGGAGATGGGGGAGAGACAGTGAGGGGGGAGGGGAAGGGAAGTAGGGTAGAGAGGGAGGAGGGGGGAGATGGGAGGGAGACAGAGAGGGGGGAGGGGAAGGGAAGTGGGGTAGAGAGAGAGGAGGGGGGAGATGGGAGGGAGACAGAGAAGGGGGAGGGTAAGGGGAAGTGGGGTAGAGAGGGAGGAGGGGGAATATGGGAGGGAGACAGAGAGGGGGGAGGGGAAGGGAAGTAGGGTAGAGAGGGAGGAGGGGGGAGATGGGAAGGAGACAGAGAGGGGGAGGGGAGGGAAAGGGAAGTAGGGTAGAGAGGGAGGAGGGGGGAGATGGGAGGGAGACAGAGAGGGGGGAGGGGAAGGGAAGTAGGGTAGAGAGGGAGGAGGGGGGAGATGGGAGGGAGACAGAGAGGGGGGAGGGGAAGGGAAGTGGGGTAGAGAGGGAGGAGGGGGGAGATGGGAGGGAGACAGAGAAGGGGGAGGGTAAGGGGAAGTGGGGTAGAGAGGGAGGAGGGGGGAGATGGGAGGGAGACAGAGAGGGGGGAGGGGAAGGGAAGTAGGGTAGAGAGGGAGGGGGGAGATGGGAGGGAGACAGAGAGGGGGGAGGGGAAGGGGAGTAGGGTAGAGAGGGAGGAGGGGGGAGATGGGAAGGAGACAGAGAGGGGGAGGGGAAGGGAAGTAGGGTAGAAAGGGAGGGGGGAGATGGGAGGGAGACAGAGAGGGGGGAGGGTAAGGGAAGTAGGGTAGAGAGGGAGGGGGGAGATGGGAGGGAAGTGGGGTAGAGAGGGAGGAGGGTGGAGATGGGAGAGAGACAGAGAGGGGGGAGGGTACGGGAAGTAGGGTAGAGAGGGAGGGGGGAGATGGGAGGGAAGTGGGGTAGAGAGGGAGGAGGGGGGAGATGGGAGGGAGACAGAGAGGGGGGAGGGGAAGGGAAGTAGGGTAGAGAGGAAGGAGGGGGGAGATGGGAGAGAGAGAATTTATTTGTATCACTGACTTCTCACCAGTGATGTCATCATAACCAGTAACCTGTTCCTCTCTTGTCCCAGCCCAGCCTGACCCTGACATATAGCATCAGGCCTGTTGAGTTGACTTGGGTAACAGACCTCTAGCTTCTACACCACATCCCCCCTTCTCCTGCTCTAACATGAGACCTCATCAGTACTCATTTTGGGTGCTGGTACTGTTTATATTGATGTGCTGGAACATTAAGCCAATATTCTATAAGAGGTGAACTCAAGCAGTAGAAAGTTAGAGGCGATATTATAGGACACACTATGTGTAACTTTACTGCTCTGCCAGCAGTTTCCTGTGGAGTTTTTCTAATGTCAGTGTTTCCTGTAGGTAGGTGGGTTTAACTGATCTTATCTGCTTAAAAGTTTGTCACATCATAGAAGTCAGGAAGTAATGAGATAGAAGTCATAAAGCCAAGCAGTATTTTCCACACTTCAGTCCTCTCTTCATGACAGTAGTCTTGTTTTGCTCAGTGGAGCCCCAGTTAGAGACAGATATGATACCTGCAGTGGTACTGACCATCCTGTTGTGGAGCACAGGTAGGAGGCTGTTATATTGATAGACACTTGTGACAGTTACTGAGATATGTTTTGATATTGTAAGATATATTATATTTTCAGGGCTAGTAAAATAACATGCAACTGGAAGCAGACAGTAAAAATGTGTCTCAAAGCAGGACAATGATGTGATCACCTGTAAATGTACTTTACTGTAGCCTAACTGTCCATCTGGGGACAGGCACTAATGTCAGTTAAGTTGTGATGGTGTCATGCATCTGACTGTTGTATATTCAGTGTGTCAATGATTGATTGTATCTGTCTCTATGTAAATGAATGAGAGTATATATTATATTGGTGTTATGTTAGAGTAGGAGAAGGGAGGGGTGTAGATGATAGAGGTCTATGAGCTGAGTCAAGATCAACAGGTCCAACACTATACGTCAAGAAGAGAGAGAGAAAGAGAGAAAGAGAGAGAGAGAGATGAGAAGAGAGAGAAGGGGTGGGGAGAGAGATTTGAGGAGGAGGAGAGAGAGAGAGGGTAGGGATAGAGGAGGGTTGGGGAGAGAGAAAGGGAGGGGAGATGGGAAAGGAGGGCATAGAGCAAGATAGGTGAGAGAGAAGGGGAGGGGAGAGAGATTTGAGAAGGAGAAAAGAGGGTTGGGGAGAGGAGGGTTGGAGAGAGGGAAGGGTAGAGGAGAGAGGAGGGTAGGAGAGAGGGAAGGGTAGAGGAGAGAGGAGGGTAGGAGAGAGGGAAGGGTAGAGCAGAGAGGAGGGTAGGAGAGAGGGAAGGGTAGAGGAGAGAGGAGGGTAGATACGAGAGAACGGTAGAGGAGAGAGGAGGGTAGGGGATAGAAGGTAGGGTAGAGAGAAGGGGAGGGGAGAAAGGAGGGAAGGGGAGAGTGGAGGGTAGGAGAGAAGGGTAGAGTAGAGAGGAGGGTGGAGGAGAGAGAGAGGGTGGAGGAGAGAGGAGGGTGGAGGAGAGAGGAGGGGAGGGGAGAGAGGAGGGTGGAGGAGAGAGGAGGGTGGAGGAGATAGGAGGGGAGGGGAGAGAGGAGGTTGGAGGAGAGGAGGGGAGAGAGGAGGGTGGAGGAGAGAGGAGGGGGGAGGAGAGAGGAGGGGGGGGGAGAGAGGATGGTGGAGGAGAGAGGAGGGTGGAGGAGAGAGGGTAGGGGAGAGAGGAGGGTGGAGGAGAGAGGAGGGTGGAGGAGAGAGGGTAGGGGAGAGAGGAGGGTGGAGGAGAGAGGAGGGTAGGGGAGAGAGGAGGGGAGGGGAGAGAGGAGGATGGAGGAGAGAGGAGGGTGGAGGAGATAGGAGGGGAGGGGAGAGAGGAGGTTGGAGGAGAGAGGAGGGGAGGGGGGAGAGGAGGGTGGAGGGGAGGGGAGAGAGGATGGTGGAGGAGAGAGGAGGGTGGAGGAGAGAGGAGGGTAGAGGAGAGAGGAGGGTGGAGGGGAGAGGAGGGTGGAGGAGAGAGGAGGGTAGAGGAGGGGAGGGGAGAGAGGAGGGTGGAGGAGAGAGGAGGGTGGAGGAGAGAGGAGGGTGGAGGAGAGATGGGGAATGTGTTTACACATGGGTGTTGTTGCACCATACCAACGATAAGCCTGTCTTCCCATCACATCATGAAAGGTCATGTTATGTTGATTTAATCTCTGCCTCTCTCTTCCTCTGACTCCTCCCTATCTCTCTGTCTCTCTCTCTCTCTTTCTCCTCTGTCTCTCTCTTTCTCCTCAGATCTCCAGGCTCAAAGCGTCAGTCCACCAGGTAGGTAGAGTATAAATCTACAGTGATTATAGCAGTTCAATATTAGTCAACTTTATTATCCCACATGGAGAAAGTGATGTGTCCATACAAACCATTCTAAACCCCAATAACAAGTACTGTTTTATGGAACTACTAATACTTGACATATTATATATTATATTGGTCTGATGTTAGAGTTGGAGAAGGGGGGTGTAGATGCTAGAGGTCTGTTACCCAAGTCAACAGGTCTGATGCTATCTGTCAGGAACAGAGAGAGAGGAAGGAGAGAGAGAGAGAAGGCGTGGAGAGAAAGTGAGATGTCAACAGAGATAGGGAGAGCTAGAAGGAGGGGAGAGAGAGGGAGATGTCAACAGAGATGGGGCTGACAGAATAACATGCAGCCAACTGAATATCTTGTCATTACTGACTTCTCACCAGTGATGTCATCATAACCTGTAACCTTTTCCACTCTTGGTCCGGCTCAGCTTGACCCTGACCTCTGAAATTAATGATTTTAAAAATGATTTAAAAAAATCAAATTAGATTTAATCTCATCTGCAAAGAGAGTTACACATTTGCATGGAAGGGGAATGTACACTACATGACCAAAAGTATGTGGACACCTGCTCATCTAACATCTCATTCCAAAATCATGGGTATTAATATGGAGTTGGTGCCCCTTTGCTGCTATAACAGCCTCCAGTCTTCTGGGAAGGCTTTCCACTAGATGTTGGAACATTGCTGCGGGGACTTGCTTCCATTCAGCCACAACAGCACTAGTGAGGTTAGGCGATTAGGCCTGGCTCACAGTCGGCGTTTCAATTCATCCCTAAAGGTATTCAATAGGGTTTAGGTCAGGGCTCTGTGCAGGCCAGTAAAGTTCTTCCACATCGATCTCAACAAACTATTTCTGTATGGACCTCGCCTTGTGTACAGGGGCATTGTCATGCTGAAACAGGAAAGGGCCTTCCCCAAACTGTTGCCACAAAGTTGGAAGCACAGAATAGTCTAGAATGTCATTGTATGCTGTAGCGATTAGATTTCCCTTCAATGGAACTAAGGGGCCTAACACGATCCATTAAAAACAACCCCAGACCATTATTCCTCCTCCACCAAACTTTACAGTTGGCATTATGCTTTGGGGCAGGTAGCGTTCTCCTGGCATCTGCCAAACCCAGGTTTGTGGTTCTGACTGCCAGATGGGGAAACGTGATTCATCACTCCAGAGAAAGTGTTTCCACTCCAGCAGACGCTTGGCATTGCACATGTTGATCTTAGGCTTGTGTGCTGCTGCTCGGCCGTAGAAACCCATTTCATGAAGCTCCAGACGAACAGTTCTTGTGCTGAAGTTGCTTCCAGAGGAAGTTTGGAACTCGGAAGTGAGTGTTGCAACCGAGGACAGATGATTTTTACACACGACAAACTTCAGCACTCGCAGTCTCGTTCTGTGAGCTTGTGTGAGCTACCACTTCGAGGCTAAGCCACTGCTGCTCCTAGATGTTTCCACTTCGCAATAACAGCACTTACAGTTGACCGGGGCAGCTCCAGCAGGGTAGACATTTGATGAACTGACTTGTTGGAAAGGTAGCATACTATGAAGGTGACATGTTGATTGTCACTGAGTTCCTCAGTAAGGCCATTGTACTGTCAATGTTTGTCTATGGAGATTGCATGGCGGTGTGCTCAATTTTTTTTCACAGGTCAGGAAAGGGTGTGCCTGAAATAGCCAAATCCACTAATTTGAAGGGGTGTCCACATACTTTTGTATATACTGTAAGGTGTAGCTGGGTCGGCCCGTCCTCCACTACCCCAACCCAACACATCCCACTCAGCTTTAGGGTCTTAGTGAAACATTCATTGTTGGTTTCAGGTGTGTTGGGTCAAGGCCAGAGTGACAACCCACAGGACAGCAGACCACCAGGACTGAACAACCCAACAGCTGTTGAATACATGAAGTGGTCATGTTTTTTATACAGACTCCTTTTGTCCTACAGTTTTCCATATAAGGCATCCTGACCTCATGAACGTTGACCAGTAAATCAAATCTAGTGATACATAACGAGACATTTCTGCCGTCTATTGTGACATTGTTGGAGGATAACCAACCTTCCAATTAATTATAATGCATTTCTCAGCCTCTATAAATGCTTGGTTACACAGTTTCTTCTGATAACAGTCTCCGGTGTCAACATTTCCAAGCCAACAAATACAGGGAGAAAAGAGAATCTGTAGACATGCTGAGATTAAAGAGCATCCTCTTTACCAGAATTCAGCCAGAATTCACAAGACCATAACATACGCAAATATGTCCCCTTTTGTGGAGGGGGGGGTCTTTAATCAACCACAAGGCTGGGAGAGAGAGATAGTTCTTACTCACTGACAGACTGAGGAGGAGACAGGGGAGGAGGGAGAGAGAGAGAGATAGGAGAGAGAGATAGTTCTTACTCACTGACAGACTGAGGAGGAGACAGGGGAGGAGGGAGAGAGAGAGAGAGATAGGAGAGAGAGATAGTTCTTACTCACTGACAGACTGAGGAGGAGACAGGGGAGGAGGGAGAGAGAGAGATAGGAGAGAGATAGTTCTTACTCACTGACAGACTGAGGAGGAGACAGGGGAGGAGGGAGAGAGAGAGAGAGATAGTTCTTACTCACTGACAGCCTGAGGAGGAGACAGGGGAGGAGGGAGAGAGAGAGAGATAGGAGAGAGAGATAGTTCTTACTCACTGACAGACTGAGGAGGAGACAGGGGAGAAGGGAGAGAGAGATAGTTCTTACTCACTAACAGACTGAGGAGGAGACAGGGGAGGAGGGAGAGAGAGATAGGAGAGAGATAGTTCTTACTCACTGACAGACTGAGGAGGAGACAGGGGTGGAGGGAGAGAGAGAGAGATAGGAGAGACATAGATAGTTCTTACTCACTGACAGACTGAGGAGGAGACAGGGGAGGAGGGAGAGAGAGAGAGATAGGAGAGAGAGATAGTTCTTACTCACTGACAGACTGAGGAGGAGACAGGCGAGGAGGGAGAGAGAGAGAGATAGGAGAGACATAGATAGTTCTTACTCACTGACAGACTGAGGAGGAGACAGGGGAGGAGAGAGAGAGAGATAGGAGAGAGAGATAGTTCTTACTAACTGACAGACTGAGGAGGAGACAGGGGAGGAGGGAGAGAGAGAGAGATAGGAGAGACATAGATAGTTCTTACTCACTGACAGACTGAGGAGGAGACAGGGGAGGAGGGAGAGAGAGAGAGAGAGATAGGAGAGAGAGATAGTTCTTACTCACTGACAGACTGAGGAGGAGACAGGGGAGGAGGGAGAGAGAGAGATAGGAGAGAGATAGTTCTTACTCACTGACAGACTGAGGAGGAGACAGGGGAGGAGGGAGAGAGAGATAGGAGAGAGATAGTTCTTACTTATTAGGTCAAGGCCAGAGTGACAACCCACAGGACAGCAGACCCCCAGGACAGGACTGAACAACCCAGCAGCTGTTGAAAACATGAAGTGGGCATCTTTTCAATACAGACTCCTTTTGTTGTACTGTTTTCAATATAAGGCATCCAGACCCTATTCAAGATGTCCAGTACACCTTTCTAAAAGGTGAACTCAAGCAGTAGAAAGTTCGAGTTGATAGCATAGCAGACGCTTTGTGAAACGTTGTTGCCATGTGAGCAGTTTCCTGTGGGGGTTTTCAAAACAGATGAGTTTGCTGTTGGTAGCTGGGTTCAACCACTGATCAAAGATAAGATGCTGAGAAGTTTATCTTTCATCATTGAAGTAAGGAACTAATGAGATTAAAGTCATATTGCCTAGCAGTATGTTCCACTCTTATGTCCTCTCTCCCCGACCCCCACCAGTCTAGTACATAACTACATTCTGTCCATCATCCCCACCAGTCTAGTACATAACTACATTCTGTCCATCATCCCCACCAGTCTAGTACATCACTACATTCTGTCCATCATCCCCACCAGTCTAGTACATAACTCAACTCTCTCCCTGACCCCCACCAGTCTAGTACATAACTCAACTCTCTCCCCGACCCCCACCAGTCTAGTACATAACTCAGATCCCTCCTGACCCCCACCAGTCTAGTACATAACTCAGATCCCTCCTGACCCCCACCAGTCTAGTACATAACTCAGATCCCTCCTGACCCCCACCAGTGTAGTACATAACTCAGATCCCTCCTGACCCCCACCAGTCTAGTACATAACTCAGATCCCTCCTGACCCCCACCAGTCTAGTACATAACTCAGATCCCTCCTGACCCCCACCAGTCTAGTACATAACTCAGATCCCTCCTGACCCCCACCAGTCTAGTACATAACTCAGATCCCTCCTGACCCCCACCAGTGTAGTACATAACTCAGATCCCTCCTGACCCCCACCAGTCTAGTACATAACTCAGATCCCTCCTGACCCCCACCAGTCTAGTACATAACTCAGATCCCTCCTGACCCCCACCAGTCTAGTACATAACTTAGATCTCTCCTGACCCCCACCAGTCTAGTACATAACTCAGATCCCTCCTGACCCCCACCAGTCTAGTACACAACTCAGATCCCTCCTGACCCCCACCAGTCTAGTACATAACTCATATCCCTCCTGACCCCCACCAGTCTAGTACATAACTCATATACCTCCTGACCCTCACCAGTCTAGTACATAACTCAACTCTGTCCCTGACACCCACCAGTCTAGTACACAACTCAACTCTCTCCCTGACCCCCACCAGTCTAGTATATAACTCAACTCTCTCCCTGACCCTCACCAGTCTAGTACACAACTCAACTCTCTCCCTGACCCCCACCAGTCTAGTACATAACTCAACTCTCTCCCTGACCCCCACCAGTCTAGTACATAACTCAACTCTCTCCCTGACCCCCACCAGTCTAGTACATAACTCAACTCTCCCCGACCCCCACCAGTCTAGTACATAACTCAGCTCTCTCCCTGACCCCCACCAGTCTAGTACATAACTCAGCTCTCTCCCAGACCCCCACCACTCTAGTACATAACTCAACTCTCTCCCAGACCCCCACCAGTCTAGTACATAACTCAATTCTCTCCCGACCCCCACCAGTCTAGTATATAACTCAACTCTCTCCCTGACCCCCATCAGTCTAGTATATAACTCAACTCTCTCCCGACCCCCACCATTCTAGTATATAACTCAACTCTCTCTCCAACACAATTTCATTCCTACTTTTTGACTACGTATTTATCCCAAGGGAAAGGATTGGAAACACCTAAACATACATTAACACAGAAACATCCCAATTCATCTCATATGACCTAGTAGTACTGTAGAGCTCTTTAACATCCACACAATATACACTACATTACATCCTCCATATAATTCATCTCATATGACCTAGTAGTACTGTAGAGCTCTTTAACATCCACACAATATACACTACATTACATCCTCCATATAATTCATCTCATATGACCTAGTAGTACTGCAGAGCTCTTTAACATCCACACAATATACACTACATTACATCCTCCATATAATTCATCTCATATGACCTAGTAGTACTGTAGAGCTCTTTAACATCTACACAATATACACTACATTACATTCTCCATATAATTCATCTCATATGACCTAGTAGTACTGTAGAGCTCTTTAACATCCACACAATATACACTACATTACATCCTCCATATAATTCATCTCATATGACCTAGTAGTACTGCAGAGCTCTTTAACATCCACACAATATAGCTGGGTCTCCCTGTTCTGTCCCTATGTGTCCACTGCCCTGCAGAGCCCCAACCCAACACATCCCACTCAGCTTTAGGGTCTTAGTGAAACATTCATTATTGGTTTCAGGTATATTAGGTCAAGGCCAGAGTGACAACCCACAGGACAGCAGACCCCCAGGACAGGACTGAACAATCCAGCAGCTGTTGAATACATGAAGTGGGCATCTTTTCAATACAGACTCCTTTTGTTGTACTGTTTTCAATATAAGGCATCCAGACCCTATTCAAGATGTCCAGTATTCCCTTATAAGAGATGAACTCAAGCAGTAGAAAGTTAGAGGTGATATTATAGGACACACTATGTGAAACACAGTTTCCTGTGGAGTTTTCTACTGTCAGTGTTTCCTGTAGGTAGGTGTGTTTAACTGATCTTATCTTAAGTGTGTCACATCATAGAAAGCCTAGCAGTATTTCTCACTCTTCAGTCGACTCTTCATGACAGTAGTCTTGTTTCGCTCAGCGGAGCCCCAGTTAGAGACAGATATGATACCTGCAGTGGTACTGATGACCCTGTTGTGGAGCACAGGTAGGAGGCTGTTATATTGATATACACTTGTGACAGTTACTGAGATATGTTTTGATATTGTAAGATATATCATAATTTTCAGGGCTAGTAAAATAACATGCAACTGGAAGCAGACAGTAAAAATGTGTCTCAAAGCAGGACAATGATGTGATCACCTGTAAATGTACTTTACTGTAGCCTAACTGTCCATCTGGGGACAGGCACAAATGTCAGTTAAGTTGTGATGGTGTCATGCATCTGACTGTTGTATATTCAGTGTGTCAATGATTGATTGTATCTGACTCTATGTAAATGAATGAGAGTATATTTTATGTATCTATTTAATATTGGTCTTATGTTAGAGCAGGAGAAGGGGGGAGTGTCGATGCCAGAGGTCTGTGACCTGAGTCAAGCTTAACAGGCCTGATGCTACATGGCAGGAAGAGAGAGAACGAGAGATAGGAGGGGAGGGGACAGAGCATAGCAGAGGGAAGTAGGGGGTGGGGAGGGCAGAGGAGAGAGATAGGAGGGGAGGGGACAGAGCATAGCTGAGGGAAGTAGGGAGTGGGGAGGGCAGAGGAGAGAGATAGGAGGGGAGGGGACAGAGCATAGCCGAGGGAAGTAGGGGGTGGGGAGGGCAGAGGAGAGGAGAGATAGGAGGGGAGGGGACAGAGCATAGCTGAGGGAAGTAGGGGGTGGGGAGGGCAGAGCAGAGAGAGATAGGAGGGGAGGGGACAGAGCATAGACGAGGGAAGTAGGGGAGGGGAGGGCAGAGGAGAGAGATAGAAGGGGAGGGGACAGAGCATAGCTGAGGGAAGTAGGGGGTGGGGAGGGCAGAGGAGAGAGAGATAGGAGGGGAGGGGACAGAGCATAGCTGAGGGAAGTAGGGGGTGGGGAGGGCAGAGGAGAGAGATAGGAGGGGAGGGGACAGAGCATAGCCGAGGGAAGTAGGCGTTATGAGGGTGCTGTGGCGCCCCGAGAAAAATACATGAATGTAATTAGATTTTTTTACTTTTTGGAAAACCATTTTCCCCCCTGTGGTAGACCAGGGACTTTGGTCAAGACGTTTACCCAGATCAGACACGAACAGAGTAGGATTAGCTCGGTTTCAAGGGTGTTTATTTAAATGATAAATCAAAAAGATAAAGATAGGTCTCCCCCATGAGACCCTCTCCGGGATACCGTCTTCTACGCTCCGGGTCTTGCTGTATCCTGTCCAGCACAAAAACTGAACTCCCGCCTCATACCTCTGCAACCGTCCCCAACTATACGGGAGTCCTTTCCTCCCCCACTCTCTCTGTGTGCTGCCCTTCTGGCAGCTCTATGGGCCTTGCACAGCTGGTGAGCAACCAGCCCCTGATTACTCACCAACTCCCAGTCAGCCACAATTAGTCCTGGCCGGACAGCCCGTAGAGACCTGGCACGTCCAGCAGATGGAGCCATCGGCTCGTGATGTATACTCTGTCTGTCACCAGGCCTCGACGAGTCTCCCCCTGCTGGCTGATCTGCTGTACGCCACACCCACTAGTAGTCCAGTACTGTATCAGAGGTTTGATATAGCCTTCTGTAGCGAGCCCAACATTAACTTCTTACCTATAGGTCTACATCATCATCCTCTGTCTGCATCCTAATCCCTACCTGTAGTCTACCTACCTCTGGTATAATGCATTTCCACCTCTCACTCCATCAGTGTTGCTTGTTCATCTTCCTGAATTAAAAGATGAACAGATTAATATTGGTGGCATAAGGTCATTAAATATTGCTAAGTTATTTAGCTATAGTGTGGATGTAGGGCTGTTTTTAGTATATAATGAGCACCCAGATGCTGCGTAGGCAACACAATAATATCAGACAGACCAGCTGGCCCTGCTGCCTCCGTGTTGACTACTATGTTGCAATATGAATATTCTCAGAGTTGTCTTGTTGATACTAAATGTTTCAGTTTCTCCAAGCCGCCTTGTTTGTTTATACAATGTTTCAATATTCTCAGAGCCACCTTGTTGATGCAATGCTTCAGTATGCACAGAATGTTTCCTTTCCCTGGTGAATAATGCAGACAGGCAAATACAAAATGAGCTGGGTGTACACATCATAAGGAACATCTCTGAATGCAGAGCAACAATTTTGTTGGGAAGCACATGACACAATGACACTGTCATAGTACACAATACGAACCGCTCCACAAGGATGACTTCATATACATTATAGCAGGGGGTCGACGACGTTTTTCATGAGGGACACTTTACAATTGATCCTACAATTTCTAAAGATCTGCGTGACTGTAATTATTTCCATATAAGTATTTTATGCTACTCAACTGTGCCCAAAAAATGTTTAACTGCCCACAAACTGAATATTTTTAGCTGGCTACTGGACAGAAACGTTGTTCATTAAACCACAGGCCACGGAGCCCCACTATGCATTGCCTTCCTGTATGGAGGCTCTGTCCAATCAGCTGTGCAGCCTTAAGGTAAAGGTTAAATATTGTATTGTTTTTGTTCATTTCTGAGTGATGTTCTATCGATTCCCTGCGTCATTTCATGTTTTCATGTGTATCTGAGTTATTTGCCTTCAAGCAGGCAGAAATATGTCCGGTATGACGTGCACCGTGATAAAGTCTCTCACTACACTGGAAGTTAATAGGAATATGACTTTTAGATCGCGAAAACGTTATTCATACACGTCAGATTTCAATACTGGACGATATAACTCGGGAGGTCTTCTCTCGAATGAGCCATTGATCATATTTTTGTGATGTTCCTGCCTTGAGAAATTGGTAATTTAACGGAGGGTCTAACAGGTTTCTCCTATTTGTCAGCCTCTTTAGTCCAGGATGCATTGCGTGGTGCCTTTGCCAGATACATTATAGAAAGGAGATAGGAATCCAATTTAAAGGAACAATGTATAACGCCCTTCCCAGCAGACTGTTGACCAATCACGTTCAGGTTGTCATGCTGCGTCACGCAGTTGTTAAGATAATCGTCACGCAATCCCTTCTCATAGTCAGTATACTTTATCTCGAGAAATGTGCCTATTTTCTTCGAAAGTATGTAATGCCACGATTCCAACGCTATAAGATACTACAGATAGCAAGTTAATTACCTCACATCTCGGAAAAGATTAGTAATGTTGTACTTGTACTCATTCACTCCGTGAAGGAGAGCGATCCCTGTCACAGAATCGCCCAGAATGCACCGCGTGGGCCAATGACGTTTCATCGTCAACGTTTCCCATCTCCTCAAAAGTATATCTGCCGTTGTGATTTAAACTCCTCTCTGTGAGACACATCGATCTGCAGGTTGAACATGGTGAGATTGGAGACTCCTACATTGATAGTGCAGTTTGTTTAGGTGAGATCATTGCATTGTGGATTTTGTACTCGATTTGAGCTGCAACAGATTTCCTCAATGATTTTCCATATTTCTACCAACCTTATTATAACGCAGAAAGGAAAGATCTGTTAACAAAAATGATTGTTCTCACACATTAGTGTTATTTAACACAGTAAATTAAATAGAATGAGTGGTTTTGGGTGGTTTTTCCTTTGTGTAGATTTTCCTTTTGTATTTCATAATTTTCTTCATTCTTTGGTTGAGTCTGTTGGTCGTTATGCGTCCTTGTCGATTGAAGGCCTCAGTAATTCCTTTGATGTCTGCCTTTTTATTTCAATACATGTGTAGGATTTATCTGACATAGTTTACATTCCCAGTCAGCTGTTTTATGCTCTGGTTAGTTTCACATTGCTGTTGGTATTTGAAGTCAGCCTTTGAAGCTTGTAAACTCAGCAAAAAACAGAGGTCCCTTTTTCAGGACCCTGTCTTTCAAAGATAATTCGTAAAAATCCAAATAAGTACACAGATCTTCATTGTAAAGGGTTTAAACACTGTTTCCCATGCTTGTTCAGTGAACCATAAACAATTAATGAACATGCACCTGTGGAACGGTCGTTAAGACACTAACAGTTTACAGACGGTAGGCAATTAAGGTCACAGTTATGAAAACGTAGGACACTAAAAGAGGCCTTTCTACTGACTCTGAAAAACACCAAAAGAAAGATGCCCAGGGTGCCTGCTCATCTTCCTGAACGTCCCTTAGGCATGCTGCAAGGAGGCATGAGGACTGCAGATGTGACCAGGGCAAAAAATTGTAATGTCCATATTGTGAGACGCCTAAGACAGCGCTACAGGGAGACAGGACGGACAGCTGATCGTCCTCACAGTGGCAGACCACGTGTAACAACACCTTCACAGGATCGGTACATCCGAACATCACATCTGCGGGACAGGTGCAGGATGGCAACAACAACTGCCCGAGTTACACCAGGAACGCACAATCCCTCCATCAGTGCTCAGACTGTCCACAATAGGCTGAGAGAGGCTGTACTGAGGGCTTGTCGGCCTGTTGTAAGGCAGGTCCTCACCAGACATCACTGGCAACAACGTCGCCTATGTGCACAAACCCACCGTCGCTGGACCAGACAGGACTGGCAAAAGTGCTCTTCACTGACGAGTCACTGTTTTGTCTCACCAGGGGTGATGGTCGGATTCGTGTTTATCGTCAAAGGAATGAGCGTTTACACCGAGGCCTGTACTCTGGAGCGGGATCGAGGTGGAGGGTCCGTCATGGTCTGGGGCTGTGTGTCCCAGCATCATCGGACTGAGCTTGTTGTCATTGCAGGCAAACTCAATGCTGTGCGTTACAGGGAAGACATCCTCCTCCCTCATGTGGTACCCTTCCTGCAGGCTCATCCTGACATGACCCTCCAGCATGACAATGCCACCAGCCATACTGCTCGTTCAGTGCGTGATTTCCTGCAAGACAGGAATGTCAGTGTTCTGCCATGGCCAGCGAAGAGCCCGGATCTCAATTCCATTGAGCACGTCTGGGACCTGTTGGATCGGAGGGTGAGGGCTAGGGCATGGCTAGGGCCATTCCCCCCAGAAATGTCCGGGAACTTGCAGGTGCCTTGGTGGAAGAGTGGGGTAACATCTCACAGCAAGAACTAGCAAATCTGGTGCAGTCCATGAGGAGAAGATGCACTGCAGTACTTAATGCAGCTGGTGGCCACACCAGATACTGACACCAGATACTGACTGTTACTGCCCCCCCCCCCCCCTTTGTTCAGGGACACATTATTCCATTTCTGTTCGTCACATGTCTGTGGAACTTATTCAGTTTATGGGTCAGTTGTTGAATCTTGTTATGTTCATACAAATATTTACACGTGTTAAGTTTGCTGAAAATAAACTCAGTTGACAGTAAGAGGACATTTCTTTTTTTGCTGAGTTTATTATGCATCTATTTCATTGGACTGTTCCACCAGTAGAATACATTTGTCAATGTAGCCTCTGTATGACGAGGTTGAGTAGTACATTGTACATCCATTCCACAGACCTTTAAACCTAATATAAACCTAATATTGCAGTGATAATTAATGTCTGGGGGCATTCATTTTTGTTAGTTTTTGCTGTTCTCCAAATAGTGTTTTATAGTTTTTAAGTACAGTAAATTAGCTTCAACTGGTGGGGGGATTTATACACACCCCATTTAGCCATACCCTAGGTTTAGCTGTATTTCTATACACCCCATTTAGCCATACCCCAGGTTTAGCTGTATTTCTATACATCCCATTTAGCCATACCCTAGGTTTAGCTGTATTTATACACACCCCATTTAGCCATACCCTAGGTTTAGCTGTATTTATACACATCCCATTTAGCCATACCCTAGGTTTAGCTGTATTTATACACATCCCATTTAGCCATACCCTAGGTTTAGCTGTATTTATACACACCCCATTTAGCCATACCCTAGGTTTAACTGTATTTCTACACACCCCATTTAGCCATACCCTAGGTTTAGCTGTATTTATACACACCCCATTTAGCCATACCCTAGGTTTAGCTGTATTTATACACACCCCATTTAGCCATACCCTAGGTTTAACTGTATTTCTACACACCCCATTTAGCCATACCCTAGGTTTAGCTGTGTTTATACACACCCCATTTAGCCATACCCTAGGTTTAACTGTATTTCTACACATCCCATTTAGCCATACCCTAGGTTTAGCTGTATTTCTACACACCCCATTTAGCCATACCCTAGGTTTAGCTGTATTTCTACACATCCCATTTAGCCATACCCTAGGTTTAGCTGTATTTATACACATCCCATTTAGCCATACCCTAGGTTTAACTGTATTTATACACACCCCATTTAGCCATACCCTAGGTTTAGCTGTATTTCTACACATCCCATTTAGCCATACCCTAGGTTTAGCTGTATTTCTACACATCCCATTTAGCCATACCCTAGGTTTAGCTGTATTTCTACACATCCCATTTAGCCATACCCTAGGTTTAGCTGTATTTATACACACCCCATTTAGCCATACCCTAGGTTTAACTGTATTTCTATACACCCTATTTAGCCATACCCTAGGTTTAGCTGTATTTATACACACCCCATTTAGCCATACCCTAGGTTAGGCTTCTACACACCCCATTTAGCCATACCCTAGGTTTAGCTGTACTTCTACACATCCCATTTAGCCATACCCTAGGTTTAGCTGTATTTCTACACATCCCATTTAGCCATACCCTAGGTTTAGTTGTATTTCTACACACCCCATTTAGCCATACCCTAGGTTTAGCTGTATTTATACACATCCCATTTAGCCATACCCTAGGTTTAACTGTATTTCTATACACCCCATTTAGCCATACCCTAGGTTTAGCTGTATTTCTACACACCCCATTTAGCCATACCCCAGGTTTAGCTGTATTTATACACATCCCATTTAGCCATACCCTAGGTTTAGCTGTATTTCTACACACCCCATTTAGCCATACCCCAGGTTTAGCTGTATTTCTATACACCCCATTTAGCCATACCCTAGGTTTAGCTGTATTTCTACACACCCCATTTAGCCATACCCTAGGTTTAGCTGTATTTCTACACATCCCATTTAGCCATACCCTAGGTTTAGCTGTATTTCTACACATCCCATTTAGCCATACCCCAGGTTTAGCTGTATTTCTATACACCCCACTATACAAACCTAGGGTATGGCTAATACCCTAGGTTTAGCTGTATTTATACACATCCCATTTAGCCATACCCTAGGTTTAGCTGTATTTCTATACACCCCATTTAGCCATACCCCAGGTTTAGCTGTATTTCTATACACCCCATTTAGCCATACCCTAGGTTTAGCTGTATTTATACACATCCCATTTAGCCATACCCCAGGTTTAGCTGTATTTATACACATCCCATTTAGCCATACGCTAGGTTTAGCTGTATTTCTACACACCCCATTTAGCCATAACCTAGGTTTAGCTGTATTTCTACACACCCCATTTAGCCATACCCTAGGTTTAGCTGTATTTCTACTCACCCAAACTACTTGATGTGTCTATGGGACAGAGGAGGAGGGGAGGGGAGGGGAGAGAGAGAGAGGGAGATGTCAACAGAGATGGGCTGACAGACTAACATGCAGTCAACTCAATATCTTTTCATTACTGACTTCTCACCAGTGATGTCATCACAACCAGTAACCTTTTCCACTCTTCCACTCTTGGTCCGGCTCAGCTTGACCCTGACCTTTTTGAATTTAATTATTTAAAAAACAGACAGAAGCAAATGTATTAAATTAGATCCACCACATGTTTCAATCAGACCACCATAGTCCCTGTGTCCAAGAACACCAAGGTAACCTGCCTAAATGACTAGCGACCCGTAGTACTCACGTCTGTAGCCATGAAGGGCTTTGAAAGGCTGGTCATTGCTCACATCAACACCATTATCCCAGAAACCCGAGACCCACTCCAATTTCCATACCGCCCAAACAGATCCACAGATGATGCAATCTCTATTGAACTCCACACTGCCCTTTCCCACCTGGACAAAAAGAACACCTTTGTGAGAATGTTATTCATTGACTACAGCTCAGCAATCAACACCATAGTGCCCTCAAAGCTCATCACTAAGCTAAGGACCCTGGGACTGAACACCTCCCTCTGCAACTGGATCCTGGACTTCCTGACGGGCCGCCACCAGGTGGTAAGGTTAGGTAACAACACATCCACCACGCTGATCCTCAACACGGGGGATGTGTGCTCAGACCCCTCCTGTACTCCCTGTTCACTCATGACTGCACGCCGAGGCATGACTCCAACACCATCATTAAGTTTGCCGATGACACAACAGTGGTAGGTCTGATCACTGACAACAGTGTGACAGCCTATAGGGAGGAGGTCAGAGACCTGGCCGTGTGGTGCCAGGACAACAATCTCTCCCTCAACGTGATCAAGACAAAGGAGATGATTGTGAAAGACAGGAAAAGGAGGACCGAGCACGCCCCCATTCTCATCAACGGGGCTGTAGTGGAGCAGGTTGAGAGCTTCAAGTTCCTTGGTGTCCACTTCACCAACATCCTAACATGGTCCAAACCCACGAAGACAGTCGTGAAGAAGGCACGACAAAAGGAGACTGAAAAGATTTGGCATGGGTCCTCAGATCCTCAAAAGGTTCTACAGCTGCACCATCGAGAGCATCCTGACGGGTTGCATCACTGCCTGGTATGGCAACTGATCGACCTCTGACCGCATGACACTATAGAGGGTAGTGCGTACGACCCAGTACATCACTGGGTCAAGCTTCCTGCCATCCAGGACCTCTATACCAGGCGGTGTCAGAGGAAGGCCATAAAAATGGTCAAAGACTCCAGTCACCCTAGTCATAGACTGTTCTCTCTTCTACCGCACGGCAAGCGGTTCCGGAGCACCAAGTCTAGGTCCAAGAGGCTTCTAAACATCTTCTACACCCAAGCCATAAGACTCCTGAACATCTAATCAAATGGCTACCCAGACGATTTGCATTGTCCCCCCCTTCGCCTACGCTGCTGCTACTCTCTGTTATTATCTATGTATAGTTACTTTAATAACTACCTACATGTACATATTACCTCAATAACCTTGACACCGGTGACCCACACATTGACTCTGTACCGGTTCTCCGGTACCACTAGGGCCCTCTCAACCAGCTGGCTCCACTAGTGCCATCTCAACCAGCTGGCTACACTAGGGCCCTCTCAACCAGCTGGCTACACTAGTGCCCTCTCAACCAGCTGGCTACACTAGTGCCCTCTCAACCAGCTGGCTCCACTAGTGCCCTCTCAGCCAGCTGGCTACACTATGGCCCTCTCAACCAGCTGGCTACACTACTGCCCTCTCAGCCAGCTGGCTCCACTATGGCCCTCTCAACCAGCTGGCTCCACTATGGCCCTCTCAGTCAGCTGGCTCCATTATTTACTGTGGTGTTTGTTCTCCACTGGTTACCCTGTTCTCATCACAACAGGTCACACATTCTGCTGACATGATTGCACACTGTGGTATTTTACCTAACAGAAGGAGCTTGTCAATATTATATATTTTTTCAAATTATTTTGGGGTCCTTGTAATCTGAGGGAAATATGTGTCTCTTATAACGTTGTACATTTGGCAGGAGGTTAGAAAGTACAGCTCCGTTTCCACCTCATTTTGTGGCAGTGGGCACATAGCCTGTCTTCTCTCTGCCTGTTTCAATCCTTTCTCAATAGCAAGGCTCACTTCATTTGTATATTGTACATTTTTTCCTCAGTTTTCTATCAGATAGTCTGTCACCAAGTAATGTCTGTTTAGGGCCAAATAGTCTTGGGATTTTTATATTTTGGGGGACATTTTTTTTGTATCTGGGAGATCAGGAAACTCATGTTAATATTTTACATGTATTTCACCCCTTATTGTTTGGCACTAAACTATCTCCATATAAACTTCCATAAATGTGTTAAACTGGTACCAGGAGACCTTCAGACGAGTCTTGTAAAGCTTGTGGGCGTCCTAGATCAAACCAACCTGTACGTGTTCCTGAGAGACTCACCTTTCCATAGTGGGGTCATGTTAGTGTGTCCTAGATCAATACAACCTGTATGTGTTCCTGAGAGACTCACCTTTCCATAGTGGGGTCATGTTAGTGTGTCCTAGATCAATACAACCTGTACGTGTTCCTGAGAGACTCACCTTTCCATAGTGGGGTCATGTTAGTGTGTCCTAAATCAATACAACCTGTACGTGTTCCTGAGAGACTCACCTTTCCATAGTGGGGTCATGTTAGTGTGTCCTAGATCAATACAACCTGTACGTGTTCCTGAGAGACTCACCTTTCCATAGTGGGGTCATGTTAGTGTGTCCTAGATCAAACCAACCTGTACGTGTTCCTGAGAGACTCACCTTTCCATAGTGGGGTCATGTTAGTGTGTCCTAGATCAATACAACCTGTACGTGTTCCTGAGAGACTCACCTTTCCATAGTGGGGTCATGATGGTGTGTCCTAGATCAATACAACCTGTACGTGTTCCTGAGAGACTCATCTTTCCATAGTAGGGTCATGTTAGTGTGTCCTAGATCAATACAACCTGTACGTGTTCCTGAGAGACTCACCTTTCCATAGTGGGGTCATGTTAGTGTGTCCTAGATCAATACAACCTGTACGTGTTCCTGAGAGACTCACCTTTCCATAGTGGGGTCATGTTAGTGTGTCCTAGATCAATACAACCTGTACGTGTTCCTGAGAGACTCATCTTTCCATAGTAGGGTCATGTTAGTGTGTCCTAGATCAATACAACCTGTACGTGTTCCTGAGAGACTCATCTTTCCATAGTAGGGTCATGTTAGTGTGTCCTAGATCAAACCAACCTGTACGTGTTCCTGAGAGACTCACCTTTCCATAGTGGGGTCATGTTAGTGTGTCCTAGATCAATACAACCTGTACGTGTTCCTGAGAGACTCACCTTTCCATAGTGGGGTCATGTTAGTGTGTAGTCCAAACGGTTCTGACACTACAGACAGAAGTTGGCAGATGGACTGTATGACTTCAGACGATGCTTATGGGGTCGTAGAGCAGAACGGAGAACATCATCGTGTTCCTGAGTCTCATCTTTCCACAGTTTACAGGCCAAACTGATCGGATGTTACAGATGTTTTCATGAGAAGACCCATTTTCAGAATGTTTCAAGGTCTGACAAACATAGCTCTGTGACCTTTCACCTCAGATGAGGAGTGGAGATATTGGTGGATGTGATGGATTGAGATGTAAAAAATAGCCAAAAATAGCCAGACATTCTGTTCATCTGCAAGCAGACCTGATGATTCTAGATGGTGGGAGAGCCTGTTATTTAAAATGGAAGAATAGAACTTACTGTAGCCTATATAATGTAACAATGACAATAATCCCTTCATATATACTGTAGTTGAAGGTTATTGTAGTGTCATAAAAAGTGTTCATTAAAATATTGTCTGTGAGTATAACAGAACTGATATGGCAGGCGAAAACACGAGGAAAATCCATCCATGGAGTGGGATTCTTTTGATGTGAGTGTTTTTCCATTGAAAGCCTATCGACCATATAAGTGGATAGGAACCAGATTGCAGTTCCTATGGCTTCCACTAGATGTCAACAGTCTTTAGACATTGTTTCAGGCATGTATTCTGAGAAATGAAGAAGAATGAGAGCCTTTCATGAGTGGTCGGTGGAATGAACCAGAGATTTTGCGCGCACAACAGGGAACGCGCCCTCCGTTCTTTTTCCTTTGTATTGAATACGCTATTGTCTTGTTGAAATATTATCGATTATAAAGATAAGACAACCTGAGGATTAATAAAAAACACAGTTTGACATGTTTCAACGAATTTTACCAGTACTAGTAGCATGTATTATTCTGCCTGTTGTGCCTTTGAGCCAGTGGATTACTGAACAAAACGCTCCAACACAACTGAGTTGTTTGGATATAAAGAGGGACTTTATCGAACAAAACAAACATTTATTGTGTAACAGGGACTCTTGTGAGTGCAACCAGATGAAGTTCATCAAAGGTAAGTTATTCATTTTATCGCTCTTTCTGACTTTCGTGACTCCTCAACTTTGCTTGAAATTGTTTGTATGCATTTGTAAGCGGGCGCTGTCCTCAGATAATCGCATGGTATGCTTTCGCCGTGAAGCCTTTTTGAAATCTGATACAGCGGCTGGATTAACAAGAAGATAAGCTTTATTTTGATGTATGACACTTGTATCTTCATGAACGTTTATTATGACTATTTCTGTCATTTGTATTTTGCGCTCTGCAATTTCACCGGATGTTGGCCAGATGGGACGCTAGCGTTAGGTTAAAAGGTTAAAGGTTAAAACAAATCAGGATGTTTGGTGGGTGGATTCAGTGTAGATGTTCTGCTGTGTATCGAGGGGTTTATATGAAAGTGGTAGATTTGTAATTCTTTACAAGAGAAAGTTCTGGAATTCTTTTCTTTGGGTGACCTCAGGCTACGGTCTTTGACAATTCAGCTACTTTGTTAACAGTCCTACAACTGTCACCTCATGTAACAACTGATTTACTTAACTAAAGGCACATCTCAATATGTGGTCCAGGTGCCTTAGTGTTCCTATAAAAACCTGTGTCCAAACTCAGCATTAAATAGTATCTAATCAGAATAGTGTACAGAGATAAGTTATTGCACCTATTGAAATGTAATGTGTTTTTTAGTGTTTATTCTGTTGCATTAAAAAAGTCACTGTTGCCTATTAGATCAATATCAGTGTGAACACGTCTGATTGGACTAGATCCATGTTGAGGTGAGACATCTGATTGGACTAGATCCATGTTGAGGTGAGACATCTGATTGGACTAGATCCATGTTGAGGTGAGACGTCTGATTGGACTAGATCCATGTTGAGGTGAGACACGTCTGATTGGCCTAGATCCATGTTGAGGTGAGACACGTCTGATTGGACTAGATCCATGTTGAGGTGAGACACGTCTGATTGGACTAGATCCATGTTGAGGTGAGACACGTCTGATTGGACTAGATCCATTTTGAGGTGAGACACGTCTGATTGGACTAGATCCATGCTGAGGTGAGGCCATTCCATGTCTTTATTGGTTTGTATGAGAAGGCAGTTTGGGAGAAGGTGGTGGACCGTTTGAGGATTCTACAGTTCCCCTGGTGGAGGTTCTTGGAACACTGCTATTTAAGTCTGAGGTTGATTAAAACCAAATGTGGTCCTGCTATGTTGTGTGTTATCTTGAATACCAGGCAGATGTTGGAGTACAGAATGAAATGGAGAGGAGAGGGAGAGGAGAAGAGAGGGGGAGAAGAGAAGAGAGGGGGAGAAGAGAAGAGAGGGGGAGAAGAGAAGAGAGGGGGAGAAGAAAAGAGAGGGGGAGAAGAAAAGAGAGGGGGAGAAAAGGATAGTGGGGAGGAGAGGGGAGAGAAGTGGAGAAGAGGAGATGGGAGAAGAGGAAAGGTGACAAAAAAGAAGGGGCAGAAGAGGAGAATAAAGGGTCAGAAGAGGAGAAAAGAGGGGGAGAAGGGGGAAGAGGAGAGGAGAGGGGGGAGAAGATGAGAGGGTGAGAAGAGAAGGAGAGGGGGAGAATAGGAGAAGAGAGGGGGAGAAGGGCAGAGGGGGATAAGAGAGGGAAGATAGGGGCAGAAGAATAGACGAGAGGGGCAGAATAGTAGATGAGAGCGGCAGAAGAGGAGAGAGGGGAGGGGAGGGGAAGAAGAGGAGAGGGGGAGAAGAGGGGAGGGGAGGAGATGGGGAGAAGGGGGGAGAAGAGAAGAGAGGATGAGAAGAGAGACTGGGAGAAGAGGAGAAGAGAGAGGGAGAAGAGGAGAGGAGAAGGTGTAGGGGAAAGAGGTAGTGGAGAGAAGAGGGGATGAAGAGTAGAGGGGAGAGGAGAGGGGAGGGGGGAGCATTGGGGAGAAGAGGAGAAGAAAGGGGGAGATGAGGAAAGGAGGGGGAGGGGAAGAGAGGGGGGAGAAGAAGTGAGTGGGGAGAAGGGGAGAGGGGAGGAGAGGGGATAAGAGGGGGAGAACAGAAGAGGAGAGGAGGATAAGAGTAAATGGGGAGGGGAGGGGAAGAAGAGGAGACGTGGAGAAGGGGAGAAGAGGAGAAGAGAGGTGGACAAGATGAGAGGGGGTGAAGAGGAGAGGGGGAGGGGGGAGGATAAGAGAGTGGGGAGAAGAGGCGAGTGAGGAGAAGAGGAGAGGGGAGAGAGGGGAGGAGAAGATAGGGAGAGAAGGGGAGAAGAGAGGTGGAGAAAAGGAGAAGAGAGGGGGGAGAATAGGAGAGGGGGAGAAGAGAAGAGGAGAAGAGAAGAGAGGGGTTGAAGGGGAGAAGAGAGGGGGAGAAGAGGAGAAGAGAGGGGGGAGAAGAGGAGAAGAGAGGGGGAGAAGGGGGAGAGAAGAGGAGAGGGGAGGGGTAGGAGAGGAGAGGGGGGAGAAGGGGAGAAGAGAGGGTGGGAGAAGACAGGGGAAGAAGAGGAGAGGGGGAGAATTGGAGAAGAGAGTGGGGGAAGAGGAGAAGAGGAGAGGGGGAGAAGAAGAGAGGGGGAGAAGAAGAGAGGGGGAGAAGAAGAGAGGGGGAGAAGAGAGGGGGAGAAGAGAGGGGGAGAAGAGAGACTGGGAGGAGAGGAGAGGAGGAGAAGAGGAAAGGGAGAGAAGAGGAGAGGGGGAGAAGAGAAGATGGGGGGGAGAGGGGGAGAAGAGAAGATGGGGGGGAGAAGAGGAGAAGAAAGGGAGAGAAGGGGGGTAGAAGAGGAGAGGGGGAGAAGAGGAGAATAGAAGGGGAGAAGAGAGACTGGGAAAAGGAGAGGAGAGGGGGAGGAGAAGAGGAGAGGGGAGGAGAGGGGAGAAGAGAGGAAGAAAAGGAGATGAGAGGGGAAAGTCACTGAGCTCTTCATTAACCTGTCTAGGACTGGGGATCCGCTGAACCCCCACCCACATTCCACTGAAAAGGCAGCGCGAGAATTTTTTTTAAATATTTAACTTTCACACATTAACAAGTCCAATACAGCAAATGAAAGATAAACATCTTGTGAATCCAGCCAACATGTCCAATTTTTTTAAATGTTTTACAGCGAAAACACCACGTATATTTATATTAGCTCACCACCAAATCCAAAAAAGCACAGACATTTCTTTCACAGCACAGGTAGCTTATACAAAACCCACAAATAGAGATAGAATTATTCACTAACCTTGGAAAATCTTCATCAGATGAGTCATATAACATCATGTTACACAATATATTTATGTTTTGTTCGATAATGTGCATATATATATATTAAAAAAATCTCAGTTTACATTGGCGCGTTATGTGCAGTAATGTTTTGATTCCAAAACATCTGGTGATTTTGCAGAAATACTCATAATAAACATTGATAAAAGATGCAAGTGTTATTCACATAATTAAATATAAACTTATCCTCTATGCAACCGCTGTGTCAGATTTCAAAATAAACTTTACGGAAAAAGATTAATCTGAGAACGGCTCCCAGAGCCCAAACCAGCCAAAGAAATAGTCGCCATTTTGGCGTCAACAAAAGTTACAAAAACACTATAAATATGCACTTACCTTCGAATAACTTCATCAGAAGGCACTCCCAGGATTCCCAGATTGACAGAAATGACTGAAAAGTTCCATAAAGCCCATCATTTAGCCACTTGTTGTTAGCATGTTCAGCCCAGGAATCCATTTTCATGACGCACGAGAAATCCTTCCAGACAGAAACTCAAAAAGTTCCGTTACAGGTCGTAGAAACAGGTCAAATGATGTTTGCAATCCATATTTAGTATGTGTTTTACATGAATCATCAATAAGCATCCAACCGGAGAATTTCATTGTCTGAAGAAAGCGCATTGGAACTAGAGCACTCTCTCTCGTGCGCAAATCCAGAATAAGAATTCTGATGACCACTCACTAAAACAGCTCCTATGAGCCCCTCCTTTATAGTAGAATCATAAGACTAAAATCTAAAGACGGCGACATCTAGTGGAATCCCTAGGCAGTGTTTGTTCAGCCATATCTACAAGGGGTACCATTTGACACTGTTTTGAAAATCGAGTTCTCATTTCCTGTTTTGACCTCTTCTCAGGTTTTTGTCTGCCAAATGAGTTATGTTATACTTACAGAAATAATCCAAACAGGTTTAGAAACTTCAGAGTGTTTTCTATACAACAGTAATAATAATTTGCATGTATTACCTTCTGGGACAGAGTAGGAGGAAATTTCGTTTGGGCACGCAATTTGTTCAAAGTCGAAATGCTGCCCCCTATCCCGATGAAGTTTTAAGGACATTCTACTGCCAATGTTTGTCTATGGAGATTGCATGGCTGAGTGCTTGATTTTATACATCTGTCAGGAAGGGGTGTGGCTGAAATAGAATCCACTAATTTGAAGGGGTGTCCACATACTTTTGTATATATAGTGTATGTACACATGGGTGTTGTTGCACCATACCAACGATAAGCCTGTCTTCCCATCACATCATGAAAGGTCATGTTGATGTTCATTTAACCTCTGTCTCTCTCTTCCTCTGACTCCTCCCTTTCTCCTCTGTCTCTCTTCCTCTGACTCCTCCCTTTCTCCTCTGTCTCTCTTCCTCTGACTCCTCCCTTTCTCCTCTCTCTCTCTCTTCCTCTGACTCCTCCCTTTCTCCTCTGTCTCTCTCTTCCTCTGACTCCTCCCTTTCTCCTCTGTCTCTCTCTTCCTCTGACTCCTCCCTTTCTCCTCTGTCTCTCTCTTCCTCTGACTCCTCCCTTTCTCCTCTGTCTCTCTCTTCCTCTGACTCCTCCCTTTCTCCTCTGTCTCTCTCTTCCTCTGACTCCTTCCTTTCTCCTCTGTCTGACTCCTCCCTTTCTCCTCTGTCTGACTCCTCCCTTTCTCCTCTGTCTCTCTCTTCCTCTGACTCCTCCCTTTCTCCTCTGTCTCTCTCTTCCTCTGACTCCTCCCTTTCTCCTCTGTCTCTCTCTTCCTCTGACTCCTCCCTTTCTCCTCTGTCTCTCTCTTCCTCTGACTCCTCCCTTTCTCCTCTGTCTCTCTTCCTCTGACTCCTCCCTTTCTCCTTTGTTTCTCTCTATCTCTCTGTCTCTGTCTCTCTCTTTCTCCTCTGTCTCTCTCTTCCTCCTTTGTTTCTCTCTATCTCTCTGTCTCTTTCTCTCTCTTTCTCCTCTGTCTCTCTCTTTCTCCTCAGATCTCCAGGCTCAAAGCGTCAGTCCACCAGGTAGGTAGAGTATAAATCTACAGTGATTATAGCAGTATAATATTAATCAACTTTATTATCCCACATGGAGAAATTCATGTGTCCATACAAACCATTCTAAAACCCAATAACAAGTAGTGTTTTATGGAACTACTAATACTTGTCAACCACAAAGCATTACTACTGTTAGAATAACAGAATCACTGTCATCATCTGTCCTCACCCCTGTGTTTTCCTCTCTGCTGTTTACATCTGAACACTCAGTCAGACTGGTGAATGGGACCACTTCCTGTTCTGGGACAGTGGAACTCTTCTCCAGAGGAGAGTGGTTGGGTCTATGTTTTAGTTGGTGGAGTATGAGAGAGATTAAGGTTTTGTGTAGAGAGCTGGACTGTGGGAATCCTGTATCTGTATCTAGAGGACGTCTGGTTGAAGATGGAAGAAGAGGAGTCAGAATATCTAGAAGCAGATGCAGTGGAAATGAGTCTTCTATTGGACAGTGTGACATCATAGTAAGACCTGGTGTCTGTGATGGTGGATATTATCATCATGTGACCTGTTCAGGTAAGAGACTGGTCATATTGAGAGATTTATTTATACATTATACAATATTACCATGTATCATGTTTTATGTGTTTTTATTTCATTTAAATAGAGGGAGAGATGTCAGATGTATTTAAACATTATATTTGTGTTTGTCATATTGGTTTATGGGAGATGTTCATGGGCAGATCATTGTAGTTCAGATGGTACTGAAGTGAAGCTGCCTGATGGATGTCCAGCTGTTTATTTTCTATAAAGTGAAGTGAACTTATTCCTGTCTCCTGCCTGCATTATTCCCAACCCGATCCTGAGTGACTAAGAACCCATTTCTACCTCTTACAGTATCAAACATAGTAAACTACAATCTTTTATCCAACATATTTGTGTTTAGTCCTTGACAGTGTCATCAACAAAACTGATTGAATGTTCAACCAACTCTTTTTCTCCAGAGTCTGTGCGGCTTGTGGATGGAGCTGGTCTCTGCTCTGGGAGAGTGGAGGTGAAGTCCAATCAGTCCTGGGCCTCAGTGTGTGAAGCTGACTTTGACCGGCAGGATGCAGAGGTAGTCTGTGGGGAGCTTGGCTGTGGGGCTCCTGCAGCTCTACAGGGGGGGCTCTATGGAGGAGGTGAGGGTCAGACCTGGGATAAAGAGTTCCAGTGTAAAGGCAAAGAGTCCCTTCTCCTGGACTGTGACACCTCAGACAGAAAACACAACACCTGCCTACCTGGTAATGCTGTTGGACTCACCTGCTCAGGTAAGAAACAGTTTGTCACTCAATCAACATTGTTTCTCACCTGGAGTGAAGAATATGAGAGACAATATAGGTGTGTTTTAGTGAGAAAATAGTAAGATTACTGTCTCTCTCTTTTCTTTTCTCAGAGCCTGATGATGTGAGGCTGGTGGGAGGAGGTAGTCGCTGTGCTGGTGGAGTGGAGTGGTACGACCAGGGAGAGTGGAGGACTGTGGGAGCTGACTGGAACCAGGAGGATGTAGCTGCAGTAGTGTGTAGACAGCTGGGTTGTGGCTCCACTGTTTCAGTACTACCTGGAAACACCACTAGAGGGTTCGGAGTTCAATGTTCTGGGTCTGAGTCTGTACTGAGGGAGTGTTGGAGAAGTTATGTTCTCCATCCTGGACTCACAGTGATCTGCTCAGGTAAGAACAAGATATACTATATGGCCAAAATGTATGTGGACATCTGTGGATTCAGCTATTTCAGCCACACCTGTTGCTGACAGGTGTATACAATTGAGCACACAGCCATGCAATCTCCATAGACAAACATCGTCAGTAAAATGGCCTTACTGAAGATCTCAGTGACTTTCAACGTGGCACGTCTAGGAGCAACAACGCCTCAGCCGCAAAGTGGCAGGCCACACAAACTTACAGAACGGACTGCAGAGTGCTGAACCACGTAGAACGTAAAAATGATCCTCAGTTGCAAAACTCACTGCAGAGTTCCACATTCTTTTGACCATGTATTATATCTCCTTCCTGGACTCACATTGATCTGCTCAGGAAATATCAAGATATTATTTTTATTTTATTTATTTAACCTGGTCGGCCAGTTGAAAACAAGGTCTCATTTGCAGCTGCGACCTGGCCAAGATAAGCAAAGCGACACAAAAAACAACACAGAGTTACACATGGAATAAACCAACGTACAGTCAATAACACAATGGAAAAAATCTATATACAGTTTGTGCAAATGAGACAAGATTAGGGAGGTAAGGCAATAAATAGGCAGTAGTGGCAAAGTAATTAACATTTAGCAATTTAACACTGGAGTGATATATGCAGAAGGTGAATGTGCAAGTAGAGATACTGGGGTGCAAAGGAGACAAAAAAATAACAATATGGGGATGAGGTAGTTGGATGGGCTATTTACAGATGAGCTATGTACAGGTGCAATGATCTGTGAGCTGCTCTGACAGCTGATGCTTAAAGCTAGTGAGGGAGATATGAGTCTCCAGCTTCAGTGATTTTTGCAATTCGTTCCAGTTATTGGCAGCAGAGAACTGGAAGGAAAGGCGGCCAAAAGAGGAATTGGCTTTGGGGGTGACCAGTGAAACATTCCTGCTGGAGCGCGTGCTACGGGCGGGTGCTGCTATGGTGACCATTGAGCTGAGATAAAGTGGGGCTTTACCTAGCAAAGACTTATAGATGACCTGGAGCCAGTGGGATTGGAGACGAATATGAAGCGAGGGCCAGCCAACGAGGGCATACAGGTCGCAGTGGTGGGTAGTATGTGGGGCTTTGGTGACAAAACGGATGGCACTGTGATACACTGCATCCAGTTTGTTGAGTAGTGTTGTGTTGGAAGCTATTTTGTAAATGACATCGCCGAAGTCCAGGATCGGCAGGATAGTCAGTTTTACGAGGGTATGTTTGGCAGCATGAGTGAAGGAGGCTTTGTTGCAAAATAGGAAGCCGATTCTAGATGTAATTTTGGATTGGAGATGCTTAACCTTTTGTCAATCTAGGGGGTGCTGTTTCCACTTTGTAAAATATCGTTCCCAAATTAAACTGCCTCGTACTCAATTCTTGCTCGTACAATATGCATATTATTATTACTATTGGATAGAAAACACTCTAGTTTCTAAAACCGTTTGAATTATTTCTCTGAGTGAAACAGAACTCGTTTGGCAGCGAAATTCCTGACAGGTACTGCAAAATCTGAAAATGTAGACTCTGTTCTAGGATCAGTTTAATACTCTGTATGTATCCTATGGGTCGACATGAACTGCACGCGCCTTCACCTGGATGTCAGTAACCAATGAGAATTGGAATGGAGTTTCTAGGCAGATCTGAGACCATATAAAGGCCCATGGAATGGGGGGTGCACTCTTTTCAACCTTCGTCATGGCGCAAAGGAGGACCTCAGGATGGCATTCTGAAAAGCTCACGTTATCGGCCTTAGATATATCCTGCTCTGATTTAATTCGATATAGGTGTTAGAAACATCATAACGAAGTTATTTTAAACCGAGTTATATCAGTTTATGTGAGTATATTGCGATTTTCGGAATTTCCTTTGTATTGCGTTTTGAAGATTTGGGCATGTCGTGGCCACATAGCTAATGTTTGCTGCTAATTACACGGTTGAAGACGACGCTCTACAGCCGAGCAACGATTATTGTGGACAAAGGACAACTTGCCCAAGATTCTGATGGAAGCTCATCAAAAAGTAAGAGCTATTTATGATGTTAATTCGTATTTCTGTGGAAAAATGTCCGCCATTAATTTCGGCACTGGTCTGGCTGTAACGCACACTGTATGTCTAGTAACGTTAATTTTAAAAATCTAACACAGCGGTTGCATTAATAACTAATGTATCTTTCATTTGCTGTCCAACCTGTATTTTTTAGTCAAGTTTATGATTATTTATTGATTAGATTAGGTGCCTCTCCAAGATGGCGCCGGCCAGATTGCCTGAAATGTTGCTACTAATCACATTGTATAACCACGATTTGTGCCGCTAAATATGCACATTTTCGAACAAAACCTATATGCATTGTGTAATATGATGTTACAGGACTGTCATCTGATGAAGTTTATCAAGGTTAGTCAAAAATTATATATCTTTTGCTGGATTGTTACGATCGCTAACCTTTGCTGCTGGTAAATTGCTTGTGTTTCTGGCTATTGTGGTAAGCTAATATAATGCTATATTGTGTTTTCGCTGTAAAACACTTAAAAAATCTGAAATATTGGCTGGATTCACAAGATGTTGGTCTTTCATTTGCTGTACGCTGTGTATTTTTCAGAAATGTTTCATGATGAGTATTTAGGTATTTGACGTTGGTCTCTGTAATTATTCTGGCTGCATCGACGCTATTTCAGATTGCAGCTGCAATGTAGAACTGTGATTTATACCTGAAATATGCACATTTTTCGAACAAAACATATGCTATACAATAAATATGTTATCAGACTGTCATCTGATGAAGTTTTTTCTTGGTTAGTGACTATTTATATCTTTATTTGGTCAAATTTGTGAACGCTACCTATGCAGTAAGAAAATGGTGGAGAGAAAAAAGTTGAGTCTTTTGCTATCGTGGTTAGCTAATAGAAATACATATTGTGTCTTCCCTGTAAAACATTTTAAAAATCAGAAATGATGGCTGGATTCACAAGATGTGTATCTTTCATCTGGTGTCTTGGACTTGTGAGTTCATGATATTTAGATGCTAGTATTTACTTGTGGCGCTATGCTAGGCTATGCTAGTCAGCTTTTTTACTGATGGGGGTGCTCCCGGATCCGGGATGAGTACCAAGTAGAAGTTAATGTGAGTCTGGAAGGAGAGTTTACAGTCTAACCAGACACCTAGGTATTTGTAGTTGTCCACATATTCTAAGTCAGAACCATCCAGAGTAGTGATGCAGGACGGGCGGGCAAGTGCTGGGCAGCGATTGGTTGAAGAGCATGCATTTAGTTTCACTTGCATTTAAGAGCAGTTGGAGGCCACGGAAGGAGAGTTGTATGGCATTGAAGCTCATCTGGAGGTTAGTTAACACAGTGTCCAATAAGGGGCCAGAAGTATACAGAATGGTGTCATCTGCGTAGAGGTGGATCAGAGAATCACCAGCAGCAAGAGCGACATCATTGATGTATACAGAGAAAAGAGTCGGCCTGAGAATTGAACCCTGTGGCACCCCCATAGAGACTGCCAGAGGTCCGGACAACAGGCCCTCCAATTTGACACACTGAACTCTGTCTGAGAAGTAGTTGTGGAACCAGGCGAGGCAGTCATTTGAGGAACCAAGGCTGTTGAGTCTGTAGATAAGAATGTGGTGATTGACAGAGTCAAAAGCCTTTGCCAGGTCGATGAATTTGGCTGCACAGTATTGTCTCTTATCGATGGCGGTTATGATATCGTTTAGGACCTTGAGCGAGGCTGAGGTGCACCCGTGACCAGCTCGGAAAACAGATTGCATAAGGTAAAGGTGGGATTCGAAATGGTCGGTGATCTGTTTGTTAACTTGGCTTCGAAGACTTTAGAAAGGCAGGGTAGGATAGATATATGTCTGTAACAGTTTGGGTCTAGAGTGTCACCCCCTTTGAAGAGGGGGATGACCGCGGCAGCTTTCCAATCTTTGGGGATCTCAGACGATACGAGGTTGAACAGGCTAGTAATAGGGGTTGCAACAATTTCGGGCGGGTAATTTTAGAAAGAGAGGGTCCAGATTGTCTAGCCCAGCTGATTTGTAGGGGTCCAGATTGTCTAGCCCAGCTGATTTGTAGGGGTCCAGATTGTCTAGCCCAGCTGATTTGTAGGGGTCCAGATTTTGCAACTCTTTCAGAACACTCAAATCCAGATAGCTGATGAAGGAGAAATGGGGTAGGCTTGGGAAAGTTGCTATGGGGGTTGCAGGGCTGTTGACCGGGGTAGGGGTAGCCAGGTGGAAAGCATGGCCATCCATAGAAAAATGCTTATTGAATTTCTCAATTATCGTGGATTTATCGGTGGTGACAGTGTTTCCTAGCCTCAGTGCAGTGGCCAGCTGAGAGGAGGTGCTCTTATTCTCCATGGACTTTACAGTGTCCCAGAACATTTTTTGAGTTTGGGCTACAGGATGCAAATTTCTGTTTAAAAAAGCTAGCCTTTGCTTTCCTAACTGCCTGTGTATATTGGTTACTAACTTCCCTGAAAAGTTGCAGACGCGGGGGCTATTCGATGCTAATGCAGTACCCCACAGCAGGTTTTTGTGCTGGTCAAAGGCAGGTCTGGAGAGAACCAAGGGCTATCTGTTCCTGGTTCTACATTTTTTGGAATGGGGCTTATTTAAGATGGTGAGGAAGGCACTATTAAAGAATAACCAGGTCGATTAGAAAGGCCTGCTCGCTGTTTTAGGGAGCATTTGACAGTGATGAGGGGTGGTCGTTTGACCGCAGACCCATTACGGACGCAGGCAATGAGGATGTGATCGCTGAGATCCTGGTTGAAGACAGCAGAGGTGTATTTAGAGGGCAGGTTGGTCAGGATAATATCTATGAGGGCGCCCGTGTTTACAGATTTGGGTTTTTGTCACGAACCGGCTCAAAGCCCGTAACAAAAGGGAGACAACATGAAGATAAAGAATAACAAAATATATTTATTAACTAAGGTAACCTACATGCAATTAACAATGGTGTGTGTAATCAGTAGTGTAAGTGAGTGTTTTGCTTGCATAAATGTGATAATGCTGGGTGTTGAAAGGTGCCAAAGCAAACAACCAAATGGCCACAAAAATACCACAACAAAATCTATGATGGTGTCTGCATGGAGAGAGTCTCCCCAGTGTATGTAGAAGAGGTCTATCTATTTACACCCGGGCCCAGGTGTTTCCCATGTATCTGACGACCCTCCCAACTCCGCCCACCGGCATCCTAATAAGGAGACAAGAGGGAATATGAGACAAGATGGAATATGGCAGACAGAGTGGGAGGGTCGTCAAAGGTTGTACCTGGTAGGTTCATTGATCATTTGTGTGAGATTGAGGGCATCTATCTTAGATTGAAGGACGGCCGGGGTGTTAAGCATGTCCCAGTTTAGATCACCTAACAGTACGTGCTCCGAAGATAGATGTGGGGCAATCAATTCACATATGGTGTCCAGGGCATAGCTGGGGGCAGAAGGTGGTCTTTAACAAGCGGCAACGGTGAAGTAGAAGCTCGAATTGTTTGGGCACAGACCTGGATTGTGTGACAGAACTCTGCAGGCTATCTCTGCAGTAGATTGCAACTCCGCCCCCTTTGGCAGTTCTAGCTTGTCGGAAATTGTTATAGTTAGGGATGGAAATATCAGGATTTTTGGTGGTCTTCCTAAACCAGGATTCAGACACGGCTAGAACATCCGGGTTGGCAGAGTGTGCTAAAGCAGTGAATAAAACAAACTTAGGGAGGAGGCTTCTAATGTTAACATGCAAGAAACCAATGCTTTTACGGTTACAGAAGTCAACAAATGAGAGCACCTGGGGAATGGGTGTAGAGCTAGGCGCTGCAGGGCCTGGATTAACCTCTACATCACCAGAGAAACAAAGGAGGAGTAGGATAAGGGTACGGCTAAAGCCTATAAGAACTGGTCGTCTAGTGCGTTCGGAACAGAGAGTTAAAGGAGCAGGTTTCTGGGCGCGGAAGAATAGATTCAAGGCATAATGTACAGACAAGGGTATGGTAGGATGTGAATTCAGTAGAGGTAAATTTAGGTTTTGAGTGATGATGAGAGAGGTATTGTCTCTAGAGACACCATTTAAACCAGGTGTGGGAAGTGGAACAAAAGGGCTAGCTAAGAAATATTGAGCAGGTCTAATGGCTCTACAGTGAAATAATACAATAATCCCTAACCAAAACAGTAATGGACAAGGCATATTGACATTAAAGAGAGGCATGCGTAGCCCAGTGATCACAGGGACCAGTGAGTAGCTAGGCGAGCTGGAGACACGGCAATTCAGACAGCTAGCGGACCGGGGATGGCAGGCTAGCAGAACGGCCTTAGGGGGACGTCGCGACGGAAGAGTCTGTTGTAGCCCCCTCGGATGGTTACGTCGGCAGCCCAGTCGTAATGGATCGGCAGGGCTCCATGGAGGCAGTAAAAGGGTCCCGGCCAATTGGCAAAATAGATATTGTAGCCCAAGAAATTGGCTGATGGACCTCTTCAGCTAACTATCCGATAATTACATTCAACTGATTTCCTTCATTCATACAACTTCCTCTGCACCTCTCATGATGACTGTTTAGCTTGTAAGTCTGCTTTACTAAATAGATCACTCAGTCAAGTAGGAATGAAATACAAGTTAAGTATCCCAGAATGCTTTTGTATTTGAGTGTTATCTCAGTGAACGTCTGTACTCACTACCACTGTCACATGTCATGTTATTGTCATATCTAAATGAGGAAAGTAGTTGAGGAGCTACGTTTTCTTTTTCTCTCCTCTTGTTCCAGATGTCCTGCTTAAGCCTGATATCAACATATGTTGTCTCAGTGACTGTAGGCCCACTACTCATGTTGCCCTGTGAGGGAGGGTGGCTAGCACTGTTACATGCTGATGTTATTGTCATATCTATAGGAAACTAGTTGAAAAGGTTTTTCTTCTTCTCTTTTATTGTTACAGATCTCCAGGTCCAGCCTGATATCTCCCTGACTGACTCAATGGGAGGGGTCTCGTTGTCTTGTTGATACGAAATGTTTCAGTTTCTCCGAGTCGCCTCGTTCATTTATACAATGTTTCAATATTATCAGAGCCACCTTGTTGATGGAATTTTTCAGTATTCACAGAATGTTTCCTTTCCCTGGTGAATAATGCAGACAGGCAAATACAAAATGAACTGGGTGCACACATCATAAGGAACATCTCTGAATGCAGAGCAACAATTTTGTTGCGAAGCACATGAGACAATGACACTGTCATAGTGTAACAGTATAACTTTAGACTGTCCCCTCGCCCCGACACGGGCGCGAACCGGGGACCCTCTGCACACATCAACAACTGACACCCACGAAGCATCGTTACCCATCGCTCCACAAAAGCCGCGGCCCTTGCAGAGCAAGGGGAACCACTACTTCAAGGTCTCAAAGCGAGTGACGTAATCGATTGAAACGCTATTAGCGCGCACCACCGACTAGCTAGCCATTTCACATCCGTTACAATAGTACACAATACGAACCGCTCCACAAGGGTGACTTCATATACATTATAGCAGGGGGTCGACAAAGCTTTCAATGTACAAATGATCCTCCCATTTCTAAAGATCTGCGTGCCTGTATAACGCCCCACCCAGCAGACTGTCGACCAATCACGTTCACGTTGTCATGCCGCGTCACGCGGTTGCTAAACCAATCGTCACGTAATATCTTCTCAAAGTCAGTGTACTTCATGTCGAGAAACTGCCTATTTTCATCAAAAGTACGTACTGTCACGATCCCAAAGCTATACGATACTACAGATAGCAAGTTAATTATCTCACATCTCCGAAAATATCTGTAATGTTGTACTTCTTTTTGACAAAATTCATGCTAATGTGTTTGTTTTTTTAGCAAGGGCAACGTTTCCCATCTCCTCAAAATTATTTCTGAAGTTGTGAATGTTAGATTCCACTCTGTGAGACACATCGATCTGCAGGTTGAATATGGTGAGATTGTAAACTCCTAAATTGATAGTGCAGTTTGTTTAGGTGATTTAACAGCTAGTTAGCTACTTCACATGCTGATATTGTCTTTGGTATTATTGTGTGTAGATACGTTTAGCTACCAGCCAGCCCACACAGAGAGCATTGCACTGTGGATTTTGTACTCGATTTGAGCTGCAACAGATTTCCGCTACGATGTTTCATCTTGTTACCAACCTTATTATTAGGGATGCACCGATATTACATTTTTGGCCAATTCCGAAATCCAATATTTTCCTTGCCAAAAAGAAACGATACCGATAACCGATATAAAACATTTTGCGGTCTTTTAAGCATTCTAGTACAGTTAAATAGTTAATGTCTGGGGGCATTTTTGTTAGTTTTTGCTGTTCTCCAAATAGTATTTAAGAGTTTATAGGACAGTAAATTAGCTTCAACTGGTGGGGGGATTCTACACACCCCATTTAGCCAAACCCTAGGTTTAGCTGTATTTATACACACCCCATTTAGCCATACCCTAGGTTTAGCTGTATTTCTACACACCCCATTTAGCCATACCCTAGGTTTAGCTGTATTTATACACACCCCATTTAGCCATACCCTAGGTTTAGCTGTATTTCTACACATCCCATTTAGTCATACCCTACGTTTAGCTGTATTTCTACACACCCCATTTAGCCATGCCCTAGGTTTAGCTGTATTTCTACACATCCCATTTAGCCATACCCTAGGTTTAGCTGTATTTCTACACACCCCATTTAGCCATGCCCTAGGTGTAGCTGTATTTCTACACACCCCATTTAGCCATGCCCTAGGTTTAGCTGTATTTCTACACATCCCATTTAGCCATACCCTAGGTTTAGCTGTATTTATACACATCCCATTTAGCCATACTCTAGGTTTAGCTGTATTTCTACACACCCCATTTAGCCATACCCTAGGTTTAGCTGTATTTCTACACACCCCATTTAGCCATACCCTAGGTTTAGCTGTATTTCTACACATCCCATTTAGCCATACCCTAGGTTTAGCTGTATTTCTACACACCCCATTTAACCATACCCTAGGTTTAGCTGTATTTCTACACACCTCATTTAGCCATACCCTAGGTTTAGCTGTATTTCTACACACCCCATTTAGCCATACCCTAGGTTTAGCTGTATTTATACACACCCCATTTAGCCATACCCTAGGTTTAGCTGTATTTATACACACCCCATTTAGCCATACCCTAGGTTTAGCTGTATTTCTACACACCCCATTTAGCCATACCCTAGGTTTAGCTGTATTTCTACACACCCCATTTAGCCATACCCTAGGTTTAGCTGTATTTATACACACCCCATTTAGCCATACCCTAGGTTTAGCTGTATTTATACACACCCCATTTAGCCATACCCTAGGTTTAGCTGTATTTATACACACCCCATTTAGCCATACCCTAGGTTTAGCTGTATTTCTACACACCCCATTTAGCCATACCCTAGGTTTAGCTGTATTTCTACACACCCCATTTAGCCATACCCTAGGTTTAGCTGTATTTCTACACACCCCATTTAGCCATACCCTAGGTTTAGCTGTATTTATACACACCCCATTTAGCCATACCCTAGGTTTAGCTGTATTTCTACACACCCCATTTAGCCATACCCTAGGTTTAGCTGTATTTCTACACACCCCATTTAGCCATACCCTAGGTTTAGCTGTATTTCTACACACCCCATTTAGCCATACCCTAGGTTTAGCTGTATTTCTAAACATCCCATTTAGCCATACCCTAGGTTTAGCTGTATTTCTACACACCCCATTTAGCCATACCCTAGGTTTAGCTGTATTTCTACACACCCCATTTAGCCATACCCTAGGTTTAGCTGTATTTATACACACCCCATTTAGCCATACCCTAGGTTTAGCTGTATGTATACACACCCCATTTAGCCATAACCCTAGGTTTAGCTGTATTTATACACACCCCATTTAGCCATACCCTAGGTTTAGCTGTATTTCTACACACCCCATTTAGCCATACCCTAGGTTTAGCTGTATTTCTACACACCCCATTTAGCCATACCCTAGGTTTAGCTGTATTTCTACACACCCCATTTAGCCATACCCTAGGTTTAGCTGTATTTATACACACCCCATTTAGCCATACCCTAGGTTTAGCTGTATTTATACACACCCCATTTAGCCATACCCTAGGTTTAGCTGTATTTATACACACCCCATTTAGCCATACCCTAGGTTTAGCTGTATTTCTACACACCCCATTTAGCCATACCCTAGGTTTAGCTGTATTTCTACACACCCCATTTAGCCATACCCTAGGTTTAGCTGTATTTCTACACACCCCATTTAGCCATACCCTAGGTTTAGCTGTATTTCTACACACCCCATTTAGCCATACCCTAGGTTTAGCTGTATTTCTACACACCCCATTTAGCCATACCCTAGGTTTAGCTGTATTTCTAAACATCCCATTTAGCCATACCCTAGGTTTAGCTGTATTTCTACACACCCCATTTAGCCATACCCTAGGTTTAGCTGTATTTCTACACACCCCATTTAGCCATACCCTAGGTTTAGCTGTATTTATACACACCCCATTTAGCCATACCCTAGGTTTAGCTGTATGTATACACACCCCATTTAGCCATAACCCTAGGTTTAGCTGTATTTATACACACCCCATTTAGCCATACCCTAGGTTTAGCTGTATTTCTACACACCCCATTTAACCATACCCTAGGTTTAGCTGTATTTCTAAACACCCCATTTAGCCATACCCTAGGTTTATCTGTATTTCTACACACCCAAACTACTTGATGTGGCTATGGGACAGAGGAGGAGGGGAGGGGAGATGGAGAGAGAGGGAGATATCAACAGAGATGGGGCTGACAGAATAACATGCTCAGCTTGACCCTGACCTTTTGAATTTAATTATTTAAAAACAGACAGAAACAAATGTATTAAATTAGATCCACCACATGTTTCAATCAGACCACCATAGTCCCTGTGTCCAAGAACACCAAGGTAACCTGCCTAAATGACTACTGACCCGTAGTACTCACGTCTGTAGCCATGAAGTGATTTGAAAGGCTGGTCATGGCTCACATCAACACCATTTTCCCAGAAACCCTAGACCCACTCCAATTTCCATACCGCCCCAACAGATCCACAGATGATGCAATCTCTACTGCACTCAACACTGCCCTTTCCCACCTGGACAAAAGGAACACCTATGTGAGAATGCTGTTCATTGACTACAGCTCAGCGTTCAACACCATAGTGCCCTCTAAGCTCATCACTAAGCTAAGGACCCTGGGACTAAACACCTCCCTCTGCAACTGGATCCTGGACTTCCTGACGGGCCGCCACCAGGTGGTAAGGTTAGGTAACAACACATCCACCACGCTGATCCTCAACACGGGGGCTGTGTGCTCAGTCCCCTCCTGTACTCCCTGTTCACTCATGACTGCACGCCGAGGCATGACTCCAACACCATTAAGTTTGCCGATGACACAACAGTGGTAGGCCTGATCACTGACAACAGTGAGACAGCCTATAGGGAGGAGGTCAGAGACCTGGCCGTGTGGTGCCAGGACAACAATCTCTCCCTCAACGAGATCAAGACAAAGGAGATGATTGTGAAAGACAGGAAAAGGAGGACCGAGCACGCCCCCATTCTCATCAACGGGGCTGTAGTGGAGCAGGTTGAGAGCTTCAAGTTCCTTGGTGTCCACATCACCAACATCCTAACAGGGTCCAAACACACGAAGACAGTCGTGAAGAAGGCACGACAAAAGGAGACTGAAAAGATTTGGCATGGGTCCTCAGATCCTCAAAAGGTTCTACAGCTGCACCATCGAGAGCATCCTGACGGGTTGCATCACTGCCTGGTATGGCAACTGATCGACCTCTGACCGCATGACACTATAGAGGGTAGTGCGTACGGCTCAGTACATCACTGGGTCAAGCTTCCTGCCATCCAGGACCTCTATACCAGGCGGTGTCAGAGGAAGGCCATAAAAATGGTCAAAGACTTCAGTCACCCTAGTCATAGACTGTTCTCTCTTCTACCGCACGGCAAGCGGTACCGGAGCACCAAGTCTAGGTCCAAGAGGCTTCTAAACATCTTCTACACCCAAGCCATAAGACTCCTGAACATCTAATCAAATGGCTACCCAGACTATTTGCATTGTCCCCCCCTTCGCCTACGCTGCTGCTACTCTCTGTTATTATCTATGTATAGTCACTTTAATAACTCTACCTACATGTACATATTACCAAAATAACCTTGACACCGGTGACCCGCACATTGACTCTGCACCGGTACCCCGGTACCACTAGGGCCCTCTCAACCAGCTGGCTACACTAGGGCCCTCTCAACCAGCTGGCTACACTAGGGCCCTCTCAACCAGCTGGCTACACTAGTGCCCTCTCAACCAGCTGGCTACACTAGTGCCCTCTCAACCAGCTGGCTACACTAGGGCCCTCTCAACCAGCTGGCTCCACTAGTGCCCTCTCAACCAGCTGGCTACACTAGGGCCCTCTCAACCAGCTGGCTATACTAGTGCCCTCTCAACCAGCTGGCTACACTAGTGCCCTCTCAACCAGCTGGCTACACTAGGGCCCTCTCAACCAGCTGGTTATACTAGGGCCCTCTCAACCAGCTGGTTCCACTAGGGCCCTCTCAACCAGCTGGCTACACTAGTGCCCTCGCAACCAGCTGGCTACACTAGGGCCCTCTCAACCAGCTGGCTACACTAGTGCCCTCGCAACCAGCTGGCTACACTAGTGCCCTCTCAACCAGCTGGCTACACTAGGGCCATCTCAACCAGCTGGCTACACTAGTGCCCTCTCAACCAGCTGGCTACACTAGGGCCCTCTCAGCCAGCTGGTTCCACTAGGGCCCTCTCAGCCAGCTGGTTACACTAGTGCCCTCTCAACCAGCTGGCTACACTAGTGCCCTCTCAACCAGCTGGTTACACTAGGGCCCTCTCAACCAGCTGGCTACACTAGTGCCCTCTCAACCAGCTGGCTACACTAGTGCCCTCTCAACCAGCTGGCTCCACTATGGCCCTCTCAACCAGCTGGCTACACTAGGGCCTTCTCAGCCAACTGGTTCCACTAGGGCCCTCTCAACCAGCTGGCTACACTAGTGCCCTCTCAACCAGCTGGTTACACTAGGGCCCTCTCAACCAGCTGGCTACACTAGTGCCCTCTCAACCAGCTGGTTACACTAGGGCCCTCTCAACCAGCTGGCTACACTAGTGCCCTCTCAACCAGCTGGCTACACTAGTGCCCTCTCAACTAGCTGGCTACACTAGGGCCCTCTCAACCAGCTGGCTACACTAGGGCCCTCTCAACCAGCTGGCTCCACTAGGGCCCTCTCAACCAGCTGGCTACTAGGGCCCTCTCAACCAGCGCTACATTAGTGCCCTCTCAACCAGCTGGCTACACTAGTGCCCTCTCAACCAGCTGGCTCCACTAGTGCCCTCTCAACCAGCTGGCTACACTAGGGCCCTCTCAACCAGCTGGCTACATTAGTGCCCTCTCAACCAGCTGGCTACACTAGGGCCCTCTCAACCAGCTGGCTACATTAGTGCCCTCTCAACCAGCTGGCTACACTAGTGCCCTCTCAACCAGCTGGCTCCACTAGTGCCCTCTCAACCAGCTGGCTACACTAGGGCCCTCTCAGCCACCTGTCTCCACTAGGGCCCTCTCAGCCAACTGTCTCCACTAGGGCCCTCTCAGTCACCTGTCTCCACTAGGGCCCTCTCAGTCACCTGGCTACACTAGGGCCCTCTCAGCCACCTGTCTCCACTAGGGCCCTCTCAGCCAACTGTCTCCACTAGGGCCCTCTCAGTCACCTGTCTCCACTAGGGCCCTCTCAGTCACCTGTCTCCCCTAGGGCCCTCTCAGTCACCTGTCTCCACTAGGGCCCTCTCAGTCACCTGTCTCCCCTAGGGCCCTCTCTGCCACCTGTCTCCACTAGGGCCCTCTCAGTCAGCTGGTGTC